>NW_015386686.1:96092-135056 GCF_001527695.2 Protobothrops mucrosquamatus
TTAAAGCAGCCATGTCTTTGTACAATTGCTTTAAATATGTTTCACAAATATCTACAAAGAGAAGTATTTCATTTCTGCTTTCACACACTATGAAAAAAATGTACGTTATTGAATATTTATGGGCTGCAGGCCACTAAAATAAATAAGTTTGTGGAGCACTACAATTCATCTCCTTAATTCTTATCAATATTAGCAGCTTTCCTGAGAGAGGTTATATACTCTTTTCAGATTTTGCAGCCTGGTTGGGTAAAAAAAAAAAAAATAGAGCTGAGAACCTTATTCTACCCCATTATTTCTTTCTTACAATGCTTCCCTTTTAGAAAATGAACTTGGAACCTACTAGTTACTTTCAAACTTTTTAGGGCCATTCTCAGAACTATTCCCGTTTCCATCTGTTCCAACTTCTTTTTCCAGTAGAAATGAAATATTCCCTTTTTTGGTTAGAGGAGTCTAGGTCAGAGATTAATTACAAGTCTACCTTATGTTGTAATTAAGTAAATGCAATTAAATTGTATGGTTGAAAAACATCCTGCATACCACTTCAAAGACTGAAGAGAGACAATATATTGCTGAGTATTAGGATGAAATCTATATAAATAAAAATGTAAATGTTCGTTTGTTCAAAATCTTAAATCTCCGAAAGTTCTTCACCGATTGCTTTGAAATTTTGATACAACGTTGCATTCGAATACGCGCGTGTTTTTATATACCTATATTATATAGATGTCACACCTGTGACAGGTAAAAACATGCTTTTTTTGAAAAACAGCGCCATCTGTTGAACGCTTTGAAATTGCCATTGAACATGCAATTCATTGAAACTCCCACGCGCAACATTTCCAAAGCATCCGGCATGAGAAAAGTATTCCAGAAATGCAAACTTATTGTTTGGGATGAATGCACAATGGCGCATTGAGACTGAGCCACAGCAACGCGTGGCCGGGTACAGCTAGTTACACATATAAAGATTCAGAATTGTTTCATTTAGGAAAGTACCTTACTTGCAACAAAAATGATTCTAAAACATTTGCAGTAAAGGGAATTCAGGACAAACTTTGAAAAGTAAAGCCAGAAACAATAATTTAAACAAGGGCAGAAAACTTGCTTTCCTCCAGAAATTCTGGCCCACAAATTCCTTGTAATCTATTCAAGCTGACACTGAGTTTGTCTAAAAATGTAAGCCTAACCTGTAAAGCATTAGGTTGCATGCTGCATGTTTCATTTTCCCCCCAAGAATTTTTATTAAAGTTTATTATAATATAAATTACAAATGAAAATAACAATCAGAAAAAGAGGAAAGAAGGGTTCACGAAGCTAACCCATGGGTGGATTCTCCACTCATCATGCTGGAGAAGAAAGTGATTTCTGACTATATTCTATGCAGTACAATATTAAACATACTTACTTCACTTTTTTTACATTAGATTTCTAATAACATCGAGCCATTTCCATAACTACAAAATTATCCAATCCTTAAACTAAAGTCAGAGTTTCATTTTTTATTCTATTCCAAGCATGAAATCCAGAAATGATTTCTAAATGGAAACAAAACTGAATAAATTCTTATCTTTGTTTAAAACAGTTAGCTTTGCCTTTTCCACCAAATTCATTATATATCTTTCCATCTGCACATACTGAATTTTCAGCACCATCAGCATGTATGATAACAATAACCCAAGTTTTGTTTCAAGCTCTTTGACAACAACCTAACAGAAACACGTCTAGTTTCAATTTTATATTCATTTTAAAAGTTCAGAGTATTTCTTAAAGATTACCATCCTTAAAATTAGTTATTTTTAAGTTAACTTTTTATAAAGGGTTTCTTTCAACGTTATATTATATTAAGACAGTACAAAATCCATTTTTCTGACTCCGAACGTCCTTTCATGTCAACTCACCCCCTCCAACTTGTCGCAGCAAAATAAAATCTTTCTCTTCTTCAGATTATCTGTTGAACAGCAGAAACATTTCTTTTTCTCAAAATCTTCAGATATTTCTTTCAGGACAGTTGGATCCATGTGGTCAATCTTTAATGCAATTTTGAAATGAAGATCCAGAAATTTTTCTTCTATGGCTTGAGGTTTTATCAGCAGCTCTTCTTTTTTTAATTTCATTAGAACAATTTTGTTTATATCACCCTCATAATGAACACTGTTACTATCCATTCAATATTTTAAAAAAATTAACTTTGTGACTGATTTCTGTCATTGTGGAACATTTCCAATGGTTTGATAAGTTTCTGCACTCGGTTGCATCTCTAGCATAACACTCTTTATTCTGATTGCTTGGATTGCTTGAATTATTTTGTTTGAGCATTCCTACAAAATGATTCCCATGAGGTCCAGTTGGCTTGGCTCCCTCCTCTGGGCTGTTCTGGTTTGATGTTCATCTTGTTTGTTCTAAAATTTAATAAAGTCAGAGGTGGTTTTTCCCTATTTTGTGATCTTTGACTCCCTCTTGTGGGCAAAGAACAAGTCTTTTAAATAACATGCACGTCTGAAGTTGTATCTTAGCAAATCAGGTTCAGTTAAAATCTGAAGACTTCACACTCCCACAAGCACCTCAGAGTCATGACTTATAAATTCCATTATCAAATGAGCATGGCAGAAAAAAAGGCTAAATTATGCCGCCAAATTTTAAGTCCTTATGTTTCTCGAAAACAGGGTAAGGAAACAAAAAATTCCAAGCTTTCTTATTTTAACTAACCATGGCATTTCCCCTCGTTATTTAGTAGTACTAACAATGTTTCTAAAAGACCACAATTCTTCAAAAGAGTAACACATTGTGACCGAAAGAGTATTTTTAAAATCAGTAAAGAAAAATAGTTAAAATAAAGTGTTTAAGAAATAGAAAGCATGACTTATTGTCCATTTGAAAAAAAAAGTTTTAAACAATGGCTGTTTTTCCACTGTGATCAGGCTGCCAACCTCTGCCTCTCATTAACTTAGAAGGAATGGCAGAACCTGGGGGCTGAATTAAAAGAGGGATCAGCCTAGAATCCCTGTGTAGCCATACAAGGACTAAGACCAACTCTTCTGGAATTCCATGGACCCTGATCTAATTTCAAACAGGTGCTAACCATTAGTTGAGAAGATTCCTGTTTACAGGCTGTTTAGCAATAAATCAATTTAATTAAACTTTCAGTGTTGATCTGGTCTTTCGTATCTTGACAGCTAATGATTCACCAGTAAACTCTGGAGCACCGCTCCAGAATCCTCTTGCAAATCATCACTGTCTGGAATCTCAGTGTTTCTCAACCTTGACAATTTTAAGGCATGTGGACTTCAACTCCCAAAATTCCACAGCCAGCAATGCTGGCTGTGGAATTCTGGGAGTTGAAGTCCACATGCCTTAAAATTGTCAAGGTTGAGAAACACTGGCTCTGGATGGTCTTGGAGGGTAATTTCTGGGACTGTCTCTGTCCTGGAAAAGTTTTTCAGACTTGGGGGTACTGCCCAAACCCTCAGCTGGAAAAACCCGACCCCAAAGTTTTTGCTTGGGTACTGTCAATCAGCCATTTTCTACCAGACGTCACAGAATACTGCATTTTTCAGGTTGATATAGGTCCTCTGCATATGTTCAATCACCAATGTTGTTGCAAACCATTAGATGTCTAAGGGAAGAGTGTCTACTTTCCAAAATGAAAGCGTTTGATGCCATTTAGTTTTATTAATAGTTATGAAATATTAATAAGCATTAGTTTAACAAAACATTTGTCCCACTCACTACTGTCAGACATACTTGGTTAAATAACTTTTGATTTCTGTTCTCCTTTATTGTATATCATTGTACAGTAATCAACTTTTGAAAAATTCTCTTTAAAATGAGGATAGAAATATTTCAATAGAAATAAATAAGGGCAACAAACTTATCAAGTACAATTCAACTAATTAACAGTTTGCTATTATGTACACATTCATTTAAAATCATTTTTAAAATGATTTTATACCAAACCACATTGGTGAAATCATAAAACATACAAGCAACCTTGAGAAGGAATCAATTTGCCAAGGGGAAGTATAAGCATTTGGGAGAGTACAATGACTCAGAGGGAATCCTTAATGTAGAAGATAATCCAGATAAAGGAGTACAATGATCAAAAGACTATTAATATCCCTGCAATGAGCTTTTCTCATCACCCTGCAAAGCCTAATGCTTGCCCAAACAAGAAATGGTATGCTAGGTAAACACATGATAAACTACGGACTTGGCACCAGGATATTATATCATTGATGCTTGCTATCTAGTTGATAGGTTTGTGATTGCATTCTTGTGTTCTAATACAAGTAGTTCTTGAGTTACAACAGGTCACTTAGTGATGATCCAAAATTATAACAGACTTCCCAAAGGTACTTAAGATCCTGTCCTGAAGTTACATCTGTTACAGCACCTCTGTGGTTGTTCACTGTTACAACTGACCACAGAGACACTGAAGCACGCCTCCCTGCCTATTGCCCCATCCTGCCCTGCTGGGTCACTAAAAGCACTGGGCCTGCTTTGTAACCCAACAGGTTCCACATACGCTTCTCCACTTCCCCACCCACCCTGCATCACAGATAGCTCACTTACTCACAGCAATTATATTATTCCAGCATCAATGTCCAGATAAGCAGGAGGTATAACAGGAGACAAAAAATCAAGCAGATAGCAATACTCTAACAAAGGAATTATTAAGGGGAAAACCACATTCTGACCAATACTGTAAGGACAAGCTACTATATATAAACAGGGG
Source organism: Protobothrops mucrosquamatus (assembly GCF_001527695.2). Classification (NCBI taxonomy): domain Eukaryota; kingdom Metazoa; phylum Chordata; class Lepidosauria; order Squamata; family Viperidae; genus Protobothrops; species Protobothrops mucrosquamatus. The sequence goes on from NW_015386686.1 coordinate 100,825, forward strand.
TAAAACCTCACACTCACTAGTACTGATAATGTTACCATGTCAAGTAATGAAACATCTGCAAGCAAACAGCCAAGCTCAGAGAGTACCAAGGACTCCACAGTTCAACCCTGAACTAATATACACTTCTATTGAAAGGTGAAATGACCCATGGTAGAATATTTTGAATACCTCAATTCCTTTATATCAGCAAATCATGAGCTTTAATCTTGTGGCTGAGATTCAGCACTATAAATGCTTTTTTGTCAATCAGTCTAGATTGGTGACATGAGGAATAAGTATACTCCATGGTCTAAGTATGAGGGCAGCAGCTGTCAGTACAAGGGGAGGTATATGTGGATGGTAGCAGACTGAATATTTCATAGCGAACAGCATTTGATATTGTAATTCATCTATGTCCTTCATAGTTGTGGGATAGGGAACAGATGGCTGTGGAAAATTCCACACGCAGACCAGAGTCCAAAGAACTGTAGAACTATGCAAGTAGGGTGAGTAGATCAGAAATGATCTTGGTCTTCTGTTCCCAGGGCCTCTTGGAAACTCACAAAGAGTTTAAAAGGAAATTTAAGAAGAGGTCTGGATGGCACTGAACTTACTTATTCAAATAAAAAAGGATAATAACAACAACAAAAACAACAAGAATAATTCTCCAAACCCTGCATAATCCTAAGATGACCTTGATCACTGTAATTTGTATCCTTATCAAGAACTCCTACTGTTGAGTACAGGTAGTCCTTGGGTTATGAGTGTAATGGAGTCTGCCCATTCCACTTGTAACTCGAAAACTCGTAGAGTGAATCTCGTACCTCAAACAAGATCACTCCCTTGCTCATAGCTCATTAAGTGAACATGAGGTATTTCAGGGTGGGGAAGGCCATAGAGAGCCTAGTGATGGACCAGGCCCCCAAGGCCTCCCCGATCTACTAAGATACCTCATGCTTCCCCCTCCCTTCCTGCCATGCCGGACTCACCTTGAAAAGATCTGTCTCCTCTCTGCCATGGTTCCTGCTGCTACCCGAATCTGAGGCCAGGGGATGCTTCCGCAGCCCTCCCATGGCCCGATCCAGGTTCCGGAGGCCTTTTCCGGGCCCCTGCCACCCGGATCTGAGCCCAGGGGATGCTTATGTAGATCTCCGGCATCCTGTTTCCAGGTGGCAGCGGCCTGGAAAAAGCTTCCAGTGCCCGGATCGGGCTGCGGGGGGCATGGAAGCATATCCCAGCCTGAGATCCAGGCGGCAGCGGCCTGGAAAAGGCCTCCAAAGCCCAGATCGGGCATCTGGTGGGCCGCAGAAGCATCCCCTGGCCTCAGATCCAAGTGGCAGCGGCCTGGAAAAGGCCTCCGGAGCCTGGATCGGGTGATGGGGGGCATGGAAGAGTCCCCTGGCCTCAGATCCGGGTGGCAGTGGCCTGGAAAAGGCCTCCGGAGCCTGGATCGGGCCACAGAAGCTTCCCCCGGCCTCAGATACGGGCGGTAGCAGCCTGGAAAAGGCCTCTGGAGTCCAGATCAGGCTACGGAGGGTGTGTGTGTGGAAGCATCCACTGGCCTCAGATCTGGGCGGCAGCGGCCTGGAAAAGGCCTCTGGCACCCTGATCCAACCTCCGGAGGCACCTGGAAGCATCCCCCGGCGTTGGTTCCATTCCTTGTTGCAGAGAACAGAGGCCTAAAGTACCATGAGATCACGAGATCAGTAGCATGAGATCTTGACCCACTGATCTCATGTGATCTTGCATTACTTTAGGCCTCTATTCTCTGCGAATGCACCGAAGGTCTGGAGCAGCGAAGAAAGCAAAGGATCTGGATCTTCGCAGGTTAAGTATTGAAGGCCTGGTGCCTAAGAAGACCAAGGCAGGGGTGGGGAGGGAGGGAATAACCAGGATGAATGTTGCAGTGCCACTGTGGTTGCTCATAAGGGCGAATGACTGCTGTGGTGCAGCAACATTCGTAATTTCAGGAGTTGTTCGTGAGCACTAGGGGGCACTCATCACGTAACTCATTCACTTAATGTTCATAACTCGGGGATTACCGGTATAGGAATGAATTCTCATTTACTTTCCCTAATCCTGGAATATGAGATTCACAAAATAGTTAACCACTAAAGATGTACTATATAATTCTCTAGATAAAAAAAACCACTGAAAGTATAGTAGTGCTTAATATTTCTGCATAAATATGACATAAAATAAGATCTGTTCTTCACACAAACCTTAAATCTAAATAAAGAAAACCCAATTAAATTATTTAAAAATGTACATTCATTGATTGAGGAAAATGATCCAAAGCTACATATTTGTGTATGGAAAAGTACTCTTGAGACACCTTAAATCATACTCCTAGGGAAGCTATATTAAAGACTTCCAAGAACGTAAGCCTGAAGAATTCCACCATCAACCCAGAGATGAAATCAAAGGGCTCAGGCAGGCAGGTTGCTTTGCAGCACGGAGATTGGTACAAAGTGGTGAGGATGGCTGAAAAGATCATTGGCAGTTCCCTCTCTTCCATCCAGGACATAGCACATAACCGTTGCTTGAGCAGGGTCCACAAGATTGTCTGGGACACTACATATCCACTTCATGACCTGTTTTCCTTGTACCCTTCTGGGAGGAGGCTTCGTGGTATCCGAAGCAGAACATCCAGATTCAGTCATAGCTTTGTTCCATACAATATTAACCTTGTGAACTCTAAAGCTTCCTCCTTCCGTTATGTATTCAAGATGGACAGTGAATAATAGTTACATGTTACTTATATGTAAGGGTGTAGGTCTATACATATTTTGTATATAGTATGTTTTAAATGTGTTATGTATGTGTACACTTTGAGAGGAAGCAACTAAATTTCATTTTTAATGTGTGCCATTGTGCCCACAGGGAAAAAAATGACAATAAAGGTTATTTATCTAATAGCAATAATCCCAATCAATTCCTAGAGCCAAACTTAATTAACAGGGTCTCACATCCAGTAATCTACAGAACACTTCCCTGAAAGATGTAAACAATTCTCAGATGACAATTGCCATACCACCATCCCTGCTCTAGCTTCTGGACTGTTGCTACATTTCAAGCCAAACACACCCTCCCTTCAAGGTCTAGCCTCAATATATGCCATGTTGGCCTTCTCATCCACAAGCAAATCACAAATGAGGGAGACCTTATTACAAACTGACATTTAAGAGAAACATCTAGAAGCCAGGGCCTCTGACAGTTTTGGGGTTGAGATCAAGGAGCTAGAATGCAAAACAGGTATAAAACATTGGTCCTGGGTTCCCTGGAGTAGCCCACTCTTTTCCCACCAGATCTTCCCATGTCTTCAAAGGAAGAAACAGGCTTTTTACAATAGCATCTTATTTGAAATGTTTATTACTTCTTAGCCCAGCTGAGGAACTAAAAAATATTTATTAAAGCAAGGTACTTATAAGATCAACAGGCTGTCTCAGGACCTTGGAGAGCTCATTGCACTGAAGTAAAGCCTGAATTAACTTTCAGAAAAAGAGCTGGTGTTCCAGCAATGGTGTAAACCAGGGGTGTCAAACTCGCAACGTCACATGACATGTCACGACACATTGCGACTTTTTTTCCATTGCCGGCAATGGAGTGGGCGCGGTTTTGCCATGACGCATCCGACCCACGGGCCAACAGTTTGACACCCCTGGTGTAGACCAACAGTTGCCAGTGTGGTCTGGAAATCCATGGGAGTTCCTGGACTTTCACAGTTCCATGAAGTCAAATAAAGAATTATTTTAAGATTACTCCATTTTAATTTATAATACAGTAAATATCGAAAGATATAAGAAATAAACTAGCTCTTTTATGCTGCAAAGAGCCGTGAGATCAAAATGTTTGAGAAACAGTGGTTTGGCAAAATATGAGGCCTTGTGAATGTTGAAAGGCAAGTAAAGTTATCCCTTAAAATACTTTTCGGGGGAAATTTTATTCATAAGGATATAAAAAGAATTTCCCAGCATGAAAATGTTATTTAATATGAAAAATATTAAATCATGTGTTTTCATCTGTAGTCCTAGTTGTTCATTCTGGAAATTAGGCTTATCTCTTCATCTCATATTTGTGAGAACTAGGCCAAAGGCTTCCTAAGTGACAGACCAATAATTGATAGAAGAACACCATTCCAAGATAGTTACCTAGACACCAGCAACCCTTTAATCTCATGCTGATCTTCTTGATCTCCATGGTTCTCTTTCACATCCTTTGTTCCCCTGAGTGCTGGCAGTTATTTCTGATGCATCACAAGTACTCCTGACTGCTACAAAATTATATTTTAAGTGTTCTGCTCAAGAAAAGGGACCCATTCAGAAAAAAACACACCCAAAAAACTAGCAATAAACAACAATCCAGCTAAGAACTGAACATGAAGAAATTAAATTCAATGAACTTTTGCAAGCTGTATTTCATAGGATGGCCCTTGAAAATTGAAGGAAATGGCAAATGTCACTTCTTGGGGGCTGCTTGCTATATTTTGTCTGTGTATGTAGCTATTTGGAATAAGAAATTAGCTTGAAGTTAACTATACTGTAATAATCTTTTCAAACTGGAATTGCATTTACTCTCTAGGTTGTATTATTCTTACAGCTGAGAATTCTGAATGATAAAGGAACCCAGACACCAAGTTGTTTATTAAGTACTTAGGAGTGTAAAACGTGAAATTAATAAAATATTTACAAAAAAAAAATAAGTTGGAGAATGTCTTCTTTTTCAGGAAGTCCCACAGTAGCAAATAGTTCAGAGCTATGGTTTATTTTTACAGGCTGAAGCATGTTTGAAAGATTTTTTTTTATTTATGAATGCTGAGGAAATGCCTGTGACCTATAAAAGAGTACAGAAAGGAATGTGCAAATAACTATTTGGTGTTTGAAGTAACTGAAGTTTTGTTCAGGAATCCAGTTAATAATTAAAATCTCTGGTTTCTCTAGTAGATAAACGTGTTAGCAATCATTAGAACAAATTAGATTAACTGAAATATTAAATGTTAGATAAAAAATAATCTCTCTGTATTTTCATCTCACAAGAAAGCTCAAGACTTGAGCAAATGTGTGTTAAAGACTGATTATGTATTTAACTATACATTTTCAGTTTATGTTTATGCTAGTGAAGTTTGTATCAAATTAAACACTTCTAAACTAAAGAAGTTACATATTTGGGTAAGGAGAATAATTAGGCAATTATCTTAGAAAACATCTGTTGCTAAATCAGTGGAGAACAATTTGTTACCACCATATATAACAAACACATCTGTACCCCTTAAAGATGCTTACATATATATTGTTACGGATACTTTCGGAACAACAGTTGATTAAGGGCAGAAAATAATGTCCTGACATTAGCAAATACTCAAATGATATCTTTTATGTGCTAAAGATTGTTAAACTGTAATTTGTGGACTGCTAATTGAGAGTTCAGGTGCAGTGCCTCAGATAGAAAGTCCATACAGAGAATGGTAAGGACAGCCGAGAAGATCATAGGAAGCTCACTCCCTGGTATTCAGGATGCTGCTTATAAGCGCTATGTGCTTAGAACTCAAAGCGTTGTCAGAGACCCCATATATCCACTTTACAGTCTATTTCTGTTGCTCCCCTCTGGGAGGAGGTTTCGAAGTATTTCTAGCAGGACTACCCAATTCTGTAATAGCTTTGTTCCCTATGCCATCTGTCTGGTAAACTCGCAAGATTAGTTTTTCTCACCATGCACATGTATGCATAACCCAAATTAGAGTGTTGTTTTTGTGTCATATATGTGGGTATATGCATAATTCTGTATTTATTTATTTTTGTCATTTTTATGTAGTGTATATCGGAGGTGGTGACCTTTTGAGAGCTGAATGCAACGAAATTTCATTTTAATGTATGCCGATTAATGTACATTCAAAGTGACAATAAAGTTATTATTCTATTCTATTCTATTCTATTCTATTCTATTCTATTCTATTCTATTCTATTCTATTCTATTGTCTCAATATGAAAATGAAATGTGCCTGATTAGTAGATTCCTTTGATGTTTCCACAAGAGATACTGTTCTTCTGAATCAGCATGTATCTGTAATATCTACCCAGTAGCTTTTTCCTGACAATACAAACTTTGTGCTATGTTCTCTCCTGCAGAAAAAAAACTTGAAGGGCTTACCAATTTTATCAGAAACGTGAGGGGGTTGTATCTTGCTTGCAAAATATTATACGCATTTGCATTTTTGAAACAAAATACAAAGTAGTGGAGCTTTGGTTAATTTAGCAAGACAATATCTATTTACATTTTTCCTGGCAAATATTTTAGTATCATGAAATATGTGAAAGTTTAGCTATACTTTTTATTCTCTTTTTATGGTTTTTTTGTGCTTTCATTGTACAGTAGTGCTACATGACTGACTAGATTCCTCTTATTCTCTCATACCTTCTTTTAAACCTCAAAGGATTAAAAACACGGCGCTTTTAAAATACTTTTGTGACCCTCTAAAATGCTTTCGAAGACTCCCTCAATAGGTGCTATGATTGCTCTGCATTACAACCAAGGTTATTTTTAAATGTTTTGCATTAGAAAACATATTTATAATGTCTTATGTATGTTACAATATATGTTATTTTTATATACGCTAATTTATAATATACCCTTTTTATGCTTTAAATAAGTATGATCTTTTTCACTTTTGAATTAAATTCTTGGATAGAGAAAAAAACTTAAACCTTTACAACAATCTTGTAAAGTAAAAGAAATAATTAAGAAGATTGGCTTTAAATTGGAAACCAGTATTATTTCCATGGTCTCAGGATTATTACAAAGATTATTTCCATGGTCTCAGGATTCCAGTAACCTTCTATACCTGTCACGGTTATACTCATATATTCCTTGATTTCTGACCACAGTAGGGTCCACAAAAATTGTCATGAAATGCAGCAATTGTCAATTGAATCATTGCCATTAAGCTAAACAACATATGATCATGACATATGATGTTCTCTGCTGGCTTCCCCATTGACTTTGCCTATCAGAAGCCCACTGGGAATATCATCAATGGTGATCACATGGCAGGATACTGTGTTGTCATAAATGTGTGACCGTTGCTAAGCACCTGAATCATGATCACATGACCGTGGGGACACTGCAATTGTGTGAGTAGTTATTTTTTTCAGCACCTCCATAACTTTGAACAGTCATGAATGAATGGTTGCAAGATAAAGACTACCTACAAACATTTTTTGTAGTAAATACCAAATTCTCTGTGATTTATTATAAAGACCTAAAACAAGAGTTAAAATCAAAATTAAATCTGTTAAAAATTAGAAGCCTGTTCAAGATTATGTGTTATTAATCTATCTACATACTATTAAAATTCTTGTGTCTATAAACTGGGTGAAATGGTGCACCATAGGGCAAAAGCTTTTCAACCAAGGTACCCCAAATAGGCTAACTTAACAGAATGCATCTAAAATCCAGGTCCCATGACTTCCATGGCATTGAAATTTACCAATTTTATAAAAAAAATATGACATAAAATTATCAGAAAGCATTTTATGAATAATACAAAATGTTGTAAAACATTTCCTATGGTCAACTCCTGATGTTTGACTGTGCTATACAATTCAAAATGGATTACTTTCAAGGCAGATGCCTCTTTTAAAGTACATTAGAAGTTCTGTCCTTGTTGAAGGCATTGAGGAATCTGGTAAGGAAATCTCTGAAATGATGACTCAATGGGTCATGGATTGCCCATAATACACGAATCATATTGCAGAGATACTGTAGCTAAAGCAGTGAGAGTGAGTTTATGATTCCTTTAGAAAAATCCATAATACTTCAATAATGTGGAATACAATGTGATCTTTTAGAAACAGGATCAATATTCCCACTTTTGAAAGTCAGCAAGCTTTCAATTTCAGAATCTGAAATTCAAGCTCCTTATGTTTCCATTGATTTTTAGTTTCTGATAGCTTGCAGAGATACCAACATCTTCAAAGGCTACTTATTTTTCTGAGGGAGACTTGTAGGGATAAAATTATTTTTGGTTGTCAACCATTACTTTTGCCTTTGCAAAGTTATTTCCTCCAAGACATGCTGTTTCTTAGCTTCTCTAACACATTTTCTCTGCTCCCCTACATGTTAAACTGGATTGTGAAAAATATACATGCATCTTAAACTGCAGTGTTAGTTAGCCTGATCAAGCTGGCTACAATCATTCAGCTGAAAGCCTTACTGTATTGTGTGATAAATCTAAGGAATGTTGCTTAGACTATTCAAAGCAAATAAAATACTGGTACATCCCCATTAATGTTAAGAAAGGATCAGTATTTCATCTTCAAATAACCATAACTCAATCAAATGTCATGTGGAAAACAGCACTAAATGATAAATTACTCATTGCTAAAACTGAACTTTCAACTCCAAGAGATTGCAAGTAACCTGAAAATAATGCTTCATGTTTCTTATCTCTCAATAGGTTAACCTAAAGTATACTAATTTGTATTTGTGTTCTCCAGATATATATGAGATGGCTGAGATTTATTTATAATGCTAGCAAATAAGTTTCTTTTTCGAGATTTGTATTAATCACACAACTTTACTAGCACTTTTGGCCAAGTCCTAGTGGAAAACATTCTATTCCTACTGCCATGATATTGTCTGTCTGTGTTTTATGCCAGATACGGGGAAAGGTATAATTTGAAACATTAAAAGCAAGCAATTATACATCTCCATACTTATCCTGAATTTTGTGAGGAAAATTATAGAGAAGCTAAAGTAAATATAACTACACAGAATGGTCATTGCTTGTGTAAACATTCAACAAAAATATAGAAGAGTTGTTTAGTAAGACATTCATTTTCTTGCTTTGCATAAATGTAGACCAATATTAACTAGGCAGAATCTCCAGTGTCTCTTACAGCAGGGGTCCCCAACCCCAAGTCTGTGGACCAGTACTGGTCCGCTGCATGCCAGCAACCGGTCCGCACAATCAAGCAAAGCCCCATTCATGGGATGCCGGCAGCATACAAAACAACGCACCCTCCGATCTGCAGAAAAGCTCTCTCCACAGAACCGGTCCCTGATGCCCAAAAGGTTGGGGGCCTCTGTCTTACAGCAAACTATTTTGGACATAATTCCTATGTGCAGTTGGTTTTTATTCAATAAAGGAAAAATCATATCAAAGAGAATATGAAATAGAATCCATTATCAATGTTCAAAGTGAGGCAAATATACACTAATCCCTGATGTCAATATATTTGCACCTCACAGAATAAAGATACTCAGAACTGTTGTCTTGAAGCTGCAAGTTAATGTGTAGCATTATCCATATAAAAGTATGTCTCTTTGAATAATTGATGCAAGATGGCCCACCCAACAATAAAAAGCTGAGATTAACCTCCACATTTTCAAGGAATGTAATAATTTTCTGTAATACTTATTAATATTGATTCCAAAATGGAATTGATAGTTGCAATTCTAAAAGGCAGAAATTATCCACCATTTTGATATCTTCATTATCAGTGCTATGGCTAGCTCCTGGTCCTGTTAGTCTTTTTTAATATTTAATCTGAGCCCTGTTTTTTTCTCTGTGCTTGATTTTAATTATCCAAGCTTGCAGATTATTTGCATTTTCAGCTACCAATGTCATCAACATGATATGGATTATTAAATGGTTCTTCTTCCAATTTCACAACTATATTCATCTTCTCCAATCCAGCTTCCTTCAATATATATTCCACACATAGGCTGAATAAAATGAAACAGTGAAGGGGGGGCATAAATTTAATAAATACAGGTAGTCTTCGACTTATAATCAGTCACTTCACAGCCAAAGTTATGGTGGACCCCCCAAAAATGTATGATCCACTTCTGAAGTTATTGCTGCTGCAGCATCCATATTCATTCATCCTTAAGATAAACTGCAGGAACACTGCAGTGTGCCTCACCTATCTTCCCTCCCATCAGGTTCCAGCAAGCATTTCCCTTCCCCAATGGCTGCCTACTGGTCTTAGGCCTGATTCCGACTTTCTTCTTCTGCTTTAGCTTAATTTAAAACTTGGGACATAAGCAGTTAATAATCTGCTCCACAGTCAACACCTGAGCCAACGTGTACTGTTTACTATTATAACTGTATTATTTTACTACAATACAGTCAAACTGATTTCTGTGTACATCTTCTTGTGATATCCATGTATACAGTATTGTTTTAGTTGCTTGAAGACTATTAGCAATGAAGAAATTGTTAACCTATTCTCCTGCTTCATTTCAGATTCCTAAAGAAGATAATACAACTAACAGTAGATTTTCTTTCTTATTTTCTGAGGGAGCTGGGTGGGTTAAGAAGTTTGAAATATAAATAATTTTTTCCAACTTTAGCATTCCAATCTTTAATCACAAATAGCACATCTTGCTTGAAAGTTCTGTCAGTTGTAAACTGACTTTGATAATTAAACTCATCAACCTTTCTTCTGCATCACTGGCTGGAACATATACTTGGATGATCATCATATTAAATATGACAACAAAGTCTAAGTGATATTATTTGATCATTGATTGCATTGTAGCCAAATATTGTTTTTGTCATACCTGTCCTAACTATAAAAGCAACACAATTCATCTTTGTTTTTCATGTCCTGAGAAGTAAACACGGATTTTCCTAAACACTCTAATTTTATGACTGAAAGTGTCCAGTTCCAATCCATCTCAATTTGCCGATGCCAAAGACATCAATATGCTTAGATTCATTTCATCTTTCTGTACTGTTCATTCTTCTCATGTACCCAATCTAATTCTGTTTTGCAGCTTTTGGTTTTCGTTTCCTATATGGCAACATCAGCAAGAACACCTTCTGAAGGCTTTAATGTAGCCACATCAGAAGTGCTATTAGTACCCTGAAAGATCCTCACCCTTCCTCAGTAGTGTGTTGAGTGCCATATGTCCTGAGGAGCCCATCATCCAGGACTATATCATGAATCATTTAATATTTTCTATCCATGTTACTTTCTTGGTAAAATACAGGACTGGTTTACCATTGCCTTCCCTCGCAAAGTCTGAAATTATGCCTTTGCTGTTATCGTTAAAGTGATTATCCATTTCTAAAATCTTTCTGTATTGTTGCTGCCAAATGTAGGTGCCTGTCTGCTTTAGCTGGGCAGCTACCGGTAGATGACCTTCATGCTTGGAGTGATCCCTGCTGGGATAATATACTTTTAGTATATACACCCATCGTTTTTTTACTTAACCCTCCCAAGTATATTCCACCACAGTAAGGTAGCACAGCAGGACTCGAAAGAGAATGAATCAAATATATTCATATATTTTATATTGCAACCATCTTGGAAGTAGACAGAAGTTACTTAGTAAAATATTAGCAAACATTAATAGCAAACATTAATCTTTATATACTACAAAAAGAAGGCCATACATTTTAAAGTATCCATTGCCATAAAATATCCCAGCACATATAAAAAGCTAGAGCAAAAAAGAGAATTATAATTTTTCTTCATGATATACTAAAGGAGAAAAGAGGTGAACATTGTTTGTGGTGAAGTTCATAGATTCCAAAGGACCTCAGAAACAATATGACATAGGGTCTAGGAAAGCTGAGAGCAGAGAGAAGAGACCTAGGGGAGGGAGGGGGGAGAGAAAGACATGGGAAAGTAAGCAAGGAAGAAGGAGAAATGAAATAGTATGGGATAGGGAAAAAATAAAATAAATAAATTCCAAAATACTCATGTATGCAACTATGCATGGACACATAAGGGGGGAGGGATTTGTGATATTTTGTATTTTGGGATTTAATCATTTGCTGGCGGAATCCAACATACTGTATTTTCAAAATTTCAGTTATGTAGATGGCCTTTAAAAATGACGTACTTATGGTCTATGTATTCTTATTCACAATTATACTGGCCACTGTATTCTAGAAGCAAAGAACAGTATATTGAATAATAACTGTACAGATATACACCAGATTGTATTTAATTCTTATTCTTACAAAATTATCTGCTTTTTTTTCTTAAGCCGAGGCTGGAAATTTCATAAAAATATTTTACGTAATTGTATTTACTGCTTATAACTTATCACATTTATATAAAACTATCAATATTTTCAGAATCTCAAAATGTATTTTGTATTCTCAATATAGGTCTACCAGAATGTTTAGAGAAAAAAGTATCTACACTGAAAGAATTCATGAGCATAAGCAACCATTAATAGATGGGCTTATATAGGGAAATTTAATTTCTAAACAAATAAAATCTCAAGCATTCACTTCCTTTTACAAAAGGAGAAAAGCTTCATAAGCAATGGGCCATGGAAGATCAGTTTTCTGCCTAGGCCCTAAAGAATGTGACTGAATCTTGCTTCAACTGAAATGGAAGAGTTTGCTTAGTATGTTTTAAAATTTGATTGGAGGCAAACCAGGCTCAGCACTAAATGAAAAGATGGTGAGCTGGAGCATGGTTGAAGCAAAGGAAGTTCCATCAGAACTCTTTCCCAAAATACTAAACTGGGTGAAGAGCATAATGTCCTTTTCTTGTTCTCACCCTTCCTGAACTTCAGTAAGGTGAACAGATTCTAAATATTATAACTTGTACAGTGAATCATATCCTTATATTGAGACAAAGCTTCAGACAATTTTTAAAATAACATTTAAAAGTTTTTGATCAAGAAGCTCACTGCCCACTGAATTTTAACAAAGTTGTTTCTTCCACATAACTGGCATCTTTCCAGCATTAAGTATGATGGGCTGGCTGTATTAATGGCTGCTGCTTTGTAATTTTAGTCCAGCAGATTGGAAACTATTCAAAAAAGTTACATGCATAAGCTCAGAAAGTATTCAGGTGACTTGGCATTGGGCCCTGTCATTCATCTTGCAAGTTGCAATGTGAATAAGACAGTAAGAAAAACAACTGAATTTTATAAATAGATTTTTTTTTTTGCTGAACAAGCTGCTTGTGTAATTAAACTATCCAAGTCTCGACACAGCTGCAAACTATTTAGACCATTATAGTTCATGTTACACATTATAGTTGTGTATTCTGCACAAGACTGAGGGCAAATACAAGGCCCATCTGTGATCTCAATTAGGAATGAGAATTAGGTATCTATAAAAACAAACAGGTATTTGGGAGGATGACATAGAGTAAATATCTTTCAGAATAGGAAGAAATACTGCAATTTGGAATTTTCTTTGATGCAATCAAACTCAGTTGTGAAAATTGATTAATTGAAAGATAATTAATTTAAAAGGAAGACAGAAACAATGGTACTCTGCTGAGCAATGTTAATGCAAGATGAAGCCCAAAGGGAAAATCTGCAGCCACCTTAGGGGAAAATAAATCAGCTCAGAGATATTGTTGATTTAAGAATTTTGTAGGAATTAAGGCTATAGCCAGGGCCATAGCATAGGTCTTTAAGAAGGGACTTTACTCAGTTCTGTGGTGTTTCAGAATTAAAGCAAATAATGTGGTCTGGAGCACATGCAAACAGGTACTACATGTGTGTGCACAACCTTTTAAGTAAACTTATCTTGTCCTGGGATCATGTTGCACCTTTGGAGGGCATCCATCCCAGCAACAGACACAGTTGCTTTAAGGAGTTGCCAACAAGTATTATGTGATCAAAGCACATTTTTTCTTCAGTTCCAAAAGGTCGCAGCTTTCTAATCTTTATCACATTTAGAACTTTCAGAACTTTATCTTGCAAAGAGTTAAACAAATACAGCATAAGCAATGGGCAAGTGCTAATATTAGCAGAGCAGAATCACCTATATGAGCCATCTCCAAGTTGGTACTCTTTAAATATAGTGGGATTACAATTTATCAGGGTACAATCTATTTGCTGATTATCAGAAATAGAGGTAGCATCACTGCATTCTCTCTGACTGAATTATACAAAGGATTCTCTACAGGACTAAGATGATAGAGAACAATTTCACCATTTTGCCTTCTGGTGTTTTATTGTAACAGTCATTTTAAGAAACTGTTCATAAAATGACGCTACAATTCAAAATTAATCAGCCATAACTTTGTTTAGCTTCCAAACCTAGACTTAGCCAGGTACTGCCAGATAAAAAAAATTACATTAGATTTAATTATGTTGAACAAGTGATGCTGTTTGTGCCATGGAGATTCTTACTGGTCTGCACCTAATTTCTTTCTGGAACTCCAGACTCCTTGTACATAAAGCAACAATTAAACAATATTCTCTAATCCTCTCTAATCTAGGATTTATCTTCCAAATATTTATTTTTCCTTCTAATTTCAGTCAAGAGAGAAAAAAAATCAAACTAAACAGCATCAGCTATAGCACAGGTCGGCAATCTGCGGCTCCGGAGCCGCATGTGGCTCTTTGAGCCTTCCCCTGCGGCTCCCAGCCTCCTCTGCCATTTGCAGAGAGAGACAGAGAGAGGCACTTGCCTTCCCTTCTCTCTCTCTCTCTCTCTCTCTCTCTCTCTCTCTCTCTCTCTCTCTCTCTGTGTGTTTGTGTGTAAAAAAGAGAGTGGACTCACGGTGTTCTCCGAGGAGCTGAAAAGTTTATTGGGCAGAGCTCCTCCCTTTGCTGCGTCTCTGCAGGAAACAGGAAGCAGGAAGGACAGGAGAGAGCTAGCTAGCCCAGCTATGCTGACTCAGGAATTCTGGGAGTTGAAGTCCATGAGTCATAAAAGAGCCGAGGTTGCCTACCCTGAGCTTGTTGGAGAACAGCTTGAAGCCAGCTTGCCAGGTGAGCAGAAGATCGGAGAGAGGGAGAGAGAGGGAGAGGGAGGGAGAGGGAGAGAAGGAGAGAAAGAGAGGGAGAGGAGAGAGAGACACACACAGAGAGAGACCCTTTTGACATCTAAAATGAAGCTAACACTGCATATATCCTTTTTTACCTTTATGATGTGTGTGTGTGTGTGTGTGTGTGTACACACACACACACACCTATAATAAAGGTAAAAAAGGATATATGCAGTGTTATCTTCATTTCAGATACCAAAAGGGTTTTGCGGCTCCCAGTGTTTTGTTTTCGGTGGGAAACGGGTCCAAGTGGCTCTTTGAGTGTTTTGGGTTGCCTACCCCTGAGCTATAACATAAAGCAGACATGTCAAACACAAGGCCCGGGAGCCGGATGCGGCCCGCGAAGTGGTTTCATGTAGCCCGCGAAGCCATCCTGGAAACAGTGAGGGAACGGCCCCCTCTGCCTTGGCCCTGGCCCTGGCCCAGCCCAGGCGGGAGCTAATGTACAATTTTGTGGTGGCCATGTATGCTGAAACGCATTCAGTCTTAGCTTCACAAGGCTGTCTGGAAACAGCGAGGAATCAGGAGAACCTTGAGCAGCAGCCTTGAGGAAGTGGGGCTGGGCTTGGTGCCGCGGGTGCTCAAGGGCCAGGCTGGGCATTTGACCTCTGCTGCCCAGGGCTCCGGGCAGCCCGCACCACCATCCAGCCCCTCCCCCTGCATGGCCTGAGAGGAACAGTGAGTCTCCTCCAGTGGACTATGCCTTGGCACTTGCCCTGGTCCCACCCCCTTCTGCCAGAGACCCTCAGATCTGTCCCACTTCTGCCCAGGCCCCCACAGGCACCCTTGACGTGAACAATGTAGAGCTGGCCACGCCCACCCAGTAGGCCACACCCACTCAATCCATGCCCACCCAGTAGGCTGCACACACCTGGCCACACCTATCCGGCCCCCTGAGGGCAACCACAATACTGATGCGGCCCTCAATGAAATTGAGTTTGACACCCCTGACATAAAGAATTGTTTGAGCACATTTTTCCTTCATTTATTGATTATACTATGATTGGGCACAGTTTGGGTTTATATCTGTTTCATATTCTCAATATGGCACTTCCAATACAACAAATCTTAAAATTTTCATTAACCTTAAATTTATTGTACCACAGAAAACCATGCTATCCAAACTTTATATCATGCTCTTCTAATTCTAAAATTTTCTTATTTCACAGCAAAACCCACTCTTTTACCTAGACTTAGCAGCAGGCTTTAATATACAATTTCAAATCAGGCAGTCTCAATTCTCCTCATTCCTTTGTATCTCGAAGTATTTTATATTTAACTCTTGAGGGTTTTTTCTCTTCCCATACAAACGGGTATATCTTTCTATCACTGTTTAAATGATACATCATTTGTCTTAATAGGTATTGTTTGAAACCAAAACATCATTCTTGAAAAAATGTTCTTTTTCTCTCCAGCAATAACAATTGTGATTTGTCCCATCATAACATGTCCTTCTGGGTTCTATAACATATAATTTATGTTAGTCATGTTGATACCCAATATTTCATTTTTTATTCAATCTTAAAATCAGTTTTTCCCATTAATTTAATTTGTTTTCCATTTTCATATTCTTTGTTAACATCTTCATCTTTTGTTTATTAATTTCAAAACCAGCTAACATCCCAAAATCCTTTAGATTTTTTTAAATTAAAATTTCTATTCCTTCCATTGGATGGAACCAAAGGATCATCAGGACATCAGCAAATGCCTATAATTTTCTCTTTTAATCTTCATTTCACTTCATTTTTCAATCTCATTTCTTCAATACTTCCAAAGATAAAATAAATAATGATGGTGATAAGGGGCATCCTTGTCTAGTCCCTTTCTATATCTCAGAGACTTTTCTTAATTTTTCATTCAAAATTATCTGTTACCTTTGTGAGATATAAATTGATTTTACCCATTTGATAAAATTGTCACCCAGGCCATATCTTCCAAAGTTTTAAACAAAAAAATCCATTTCAAATAATCAAAGGCCTTTTCTGCAACAGGAAAAATCAGTGCCACCTGTTTTTCATGTTATAATATAATATGCTTTATCATGATAATGATAATGATAATATGATAATAATGATAAGTCCAATATATATTTAATATCATGTAATATTGTCCCTCAGCTATCTTTTAGTTTTAGGTAAGAACTCATACTGATCTTCATGAATAAAGTTCTGTAATATCATCTTCATTCTCTCAGCTAAAATTATTGTATATAACTTATACAGTAATGAATAAACATTATTGTATAAGTCACATACTATCATTATTCAGTAATAATATTGGGCAATATTATTTTAATGAAGTCAAGTGTTGACTTTCTTTAGGTATTAATGCTATATTAGCCTCTATCCAACTATCCAATCTTTCTTTCCAGTCTGTAAAATAGAATTCATCATATTTTACATTGATTATAACTCATCTTCAAAATGTTTATACTGTAATAAGATAACATTGATAATAAAATGATACTAAAAAAAAATCTGGTGCTTTCCCAATATTGACCTTTTTTATAGTTTCACAAACTTCCCTTATTGTAATTGGTCCATTCATTAATTGTTTCTGTTTTTCTATGAACTTCGGTAAATTTTGTTTCTTTAAATATTCATCAACCTTTCTTATCCTTTATATAATTTAGGGAAGATTGATGAAATATTTTAAAAATATTTTTAGATTATGTATTACAATTATTTCCATCTTGTAATTTTAATATCATTTTTGTCATTTTAATATCATTTTTATCACCTCCTACACATCCACTGTATCATCAGTCAATATCAGTTCTGATTGCAATTGAGGGTTTATATACAAACCAACTCCATTTCTCTTTGTAACTCCCAGTGAAATAAATTCATCACCTAAATTTTTGCAGATCAAATATTTTATATTCTTTTTTCTAATATATGTTTCCTGAAGATAAATTACATTGTTTCAATTTTTTAACATAATGAAATAATTTTTGTTTTTTTAAGGAGCATTTGCTTTATGCACATTTATGTAGAAAAGTCAGTATCTATAGCCTCAGCATGGTGGTTGCTCTCATTTTCTTGCAGCTATTTATGATCCAAAGTGCTGGGGTCCTTTGTCACTTCCTCCATTTCCCATTTAAACTTTCCTAAATATTTTCTTGCTTTTTGGACTGAATTCAATCTGAACCTTTGTTGTTTAAATATGAAAACCATGCTTTCAAATTTATCTCATCAAAATGGAATCTTTTTCTATTTGAAATCAGTTAAAAAGAAATACTTTTTGCTTGCATGATAAGTCTTATCAGAATTTCTTTAAGTGCAATTATATCTGCATTATTAATCTTCAGTCTGGTAGTGAAATGCTGCTGCAAAATATCTCTTGGTACATTTCTTAATTTTGCAAACTGCAAATTAATTCTATAGATTTTCTCTACTTCTGCCTTCATGTTTATTTTCATCCCATTCCAAAAAATTAACACTTTTTTCTAGTATCTTCTTCAGGATATTCTGGAAGTGTTCTAAACTTCAGACAGTATTCTTTTTTTCCTCAATTCTAGTAATGCCAAATTTTTAAGTCATTTTCCAACTCTGTTTATTCTTTCTGTTTTACTTTTCATTAAATTGTTTAATAGTCCCCAAAAAGTCTGATCTGTTTATTTAATTAATTCCAAGTAATGTCAAAAGCATTTTCACTAAAATATTTATCTTTCAGATTTACACTGTCCACTTTATCCATTTATAATTTTTAATGTAATTCTGAAAGAAGTCTAATTCAGCCAGTGGCTATTTTCTTTGTCCCACTGTTTTCAAAGACCTATTTTCAACTATAAGCTCATTGTACCCAAAAGCATTAAGAAAGTGAAGGTCTTGGTTGAATTTAGTGTCCTTTAAAAAGCTATGGATTATGAGTGTTAGTGTTTTCCCATGCCCTCTAGGTGCTCTACTCACAAGAAAACTGCAAGATAAAATAATAATAATAATAATAGTAGTAGTAGTAGTAGTAGTAGTAGTAGTAGTAATAATAATAATAATAATAATAATAATAATAATAATAATAATAATAATAATAATAATAATAAAAAAGTTGGAAGGCACCTTGGAGGTCATCTAGTCCAACCTCCTGCTCAGGCAGGAAACCCTACACCATTTCGGACAAATGGCTGTCCAGTCTCTTCTTAAAAACTTCCAGTGTTGGAGCATTCACCGCTTCTGGAGGCAGGTTGTTCCACTGGTTAATTGTTCTAACTGTCAGGAAATTTCTCCTTAGTTCTAGGTTGCTTCTCTCCTTGATTAGTTTCCATCCGTTGCTTCTTGTCCTGCCTTCAGGCGCTTTGGAAAATAGCTTGACTCCCTCTTCTTTGTGGCAGCCCCTGAGATATTGGAACACTGCTATCATGTCCCCCCTCGTCCTTCTCTTCATTAAACTAGATATACCNTCAATGATTCAGAAGGCTTCTAAGGTCTTCTGAAACCTTGTGAGGCCACATCTACTGTTCTCTAAATTGTGCACAAATTCCTGTATGCTTCAAACTTTATGAAGTCTTCCAAAGCATCATGAGAACATCACTGTAGGGGGGTGGAATAGTTGGGACCTTGCACTTTAGAACTGGAAGTCTGGCCTCAACGTGGGACTTGAAGCAGCACTCCTCAACAGCAGCACTGGGACTGAAGTAGAGGCCTGGGAGAAGTGGTGGCTGCTGAGATTACTGAAGGCCTTGGGCTTCTACATCAGCCCCAACACTGCCCCCACCAAAGAGTGCTGCTGTGCAGGGTGACCAGAGGGCAGAGATGGAGGGGAGATAGTTGTGGGGGGAGTTGAAACACCCTTGCTGTTGTAAGTGGGGGGCTGCTAAGCACCCAAATTTTGATAATGTGATGAATGGCTGTATCTTTGGGGATCAGGCATAAGCCATTCAGTATCACGGAAACTTCAAATTGCTGCCGAAGTAATGGTCATTCAGTGAGAATTACCTATAAATAATTTTTCATTTCACGGCGTATCCAGTTTATATTTTGCCAACAACCATTATTCTTTCTTTTGAGAAAAAAAATTTATAGAAAGATTTGATAAAGAAGTGCAAATGTCAAGATGTATGCATGTTCTAGAATGCTTAATTACTATAAGAGTTTGGGAAAGGATGGGTTTGACAGCCGCAGGGATACTCACTATTTTTCCTTCTGTTAAAGAACACAGATGTTCTGAGTTGGCATGCAAGTACAAACAATTATTTTTTCAAGATTTCAAAACACTAGTTTCAGTTTTGAGACTAGCTTCATAATTAGTTTCATCTTTTCCTCTCTATTTACATAATCTTAGCTTCATATAACTTTTTATATCCAAACAAGACTTTTTATCCTTCAGCATGATGGTTGACTTTGTATCACAAGCAAAGAGAATACCAAAAGCAAAGGTTCATATACTTTTGATGCACAGAAAAATGTAGCTTTGGATAACTTTGCTCAATAAATAAATGAACAGATATACTAATTTTTACTCATTTAATTGGGTTCTTTTAACATTTCTAGAACTTATGTGGAGAACAGATTCATATTTTATATCACATTTATTTGGAAATATTGAAAATTCAAAGGGTCCACAAACTTTTAAGCACCACCATACATAACCTTCATGGATTATCCACTAATACCCCATCTTGCAACATTCACACTGCTCATCAATTCACTTTTAAATCCAAAACAACTGGCAGATTTTACTAAAATATAAATATCAACCAACTTCTCTTAAATAGACTATTTTACATACCATTGTGTTGACATTCTCCAAAGCAGATCTTTTGAATTTCCATGTCACAAGATCTGGATTTTATGTATTTTAGGGTGTACAATACAAAGGAAATACCTATAGTCATTATAGTTAGAAAAGAACAAAAGGTCAAAACTTCAGGAAACTGCAACCAATGTTTAAATATTGTGGAAACTTCCTACTTTAAAGAAGAGAAGGACAAAACAGGATTCTTTCACTGAGATAAACAAACAGAACTCTTTGATTACACTAGACTGCACTTGATCAACCATGGTTTAATCTCAGCATAGAGAATGAGAGTAATGTAAAAATATTTTAATCTACCAAAAATCAATAGAAATAATGAGTCCCAACCATTGCTATTGCTATCTAAAGCCATTGTTTTTATGGTGCACAATCCCATAATCCACAAGAATAGTCTGATAATCCATGAAGTACAAGCTACTCAAAAGAGATAAGATAACTTTTATTGTCATTTTTATACTGTGGGCACAATGGCACACATCAAAAATGAAATTTAGTTGCCCGCTCTCAAAGTAAAACACATACATGACACACACCTAAACATACTATGAACAACTTATGTATAGACCCACATCTCTACATATACGTAGCAAATAAATATTAAATATTGTCCATCTTGAATATATAACGGAAGGAGGAAGCTTGAGAGTTCGCAAGGTTAATGCTGTATGGAATGAAACTCTGGCTGAATCTGGATGTTCTGCTTCGGATACCACGAAGCCTCCTCCCAGAAGGTAACAAGGAAAACAGGTCGTGAAGAGGATGTGTAGTGTCCCAGATAATCTTACGGACCCTGCTCAAGCAACGCTTCTGTGCTATGTCCTGGATGGGAGGGAGGGAACTGCCAATGATCTTTTTGGCCATCCTCACCACTCTCTGCACCACCTTCCTGTCTGAAGCAGTGATGCCTCCAAACCAGACTGTGATGCTGTATGACAGGATGCTCTCAATTGTCCCCCTGTAGAAAGTGGTCAGGACAGGGGAAGGAAGATGTGCTTTTCTCATGCGGCGCAGAAAATGCAGGCGCTGCTGTGCCCGCTTCACCAGTTTCTCACTGTTGAGCGACCAAGTCAACCTACTCGTTAGCTGCACACCCAGGAATGTGTGTGCAAACTACAAAGTGTGAGTGTGAAACTACAAAGCTTCCAAAAAAGTGTTAAAAATAGCACATTAGTTATGAATCTACAGGTCTAAAATAGTGGGTTTTGGCAATTATCTCTGAGGTGGAGGTAACCCAGGGGTAATGGAGCAATTTGTAATTGTGAGACAAAGTTCCAGGTTGGGATTGCACCACAGACACACTTGTGGGATATTTTGTGGATATTATTTGAAATTAAGTGGCTACTAGACAATTTGCAAGCGGTGAAAGCAGAGAATATTCCATTAATGACAGCCACAGTAATGCATGGGGCTTTTTTGCATCTTAAACATGAACATTCATCCCACAACCATTTTACAGTTTAGACTGCCTCGCTCCCAATGAGGATCATAGCGGACTAAACATCTCTGAAGCAGTGGGGATATTATGCCAAGAACAGCAGCCAGAGAACAAACAGTGTAGTGGCTGGTGAAATCTCTCCAGACAAAGGACAGATTGTGAGACACTTGTACTTTGGACAGCTGCTCCTCATGAGTAACCTGCAGGAATAGAGATTTTTGCAGTTGGCTCATGAATTGAGTGGCTGGGAGTCACAGGGTCCCATCTAAGTTCACAGACGTAACATGGTCTACATATACATAAAGTTCAGCCATCCTCATTACTTAATTATATTTGGATTTAGTTATTCCAAAGAGATGCTATTTATTTTCTTTTGATGAAAGTGTCTTTGCATAAATTTGAATTAAATTAGACAAACAGACTGAATCTTCATGGGAACGTTTTTTTATTTACTATTTAAAAGTACAAGCAATTGGAGGATTTTACAAAATATGAGTCAGACTGTGATGCTTCACTGCTCTGGAGAAGTGGATAGTGAAGTGCCTTGAAGTTATGGAGTACTATTAGAGATGGAAGTGTTAAAGGCACAAAAATAGAAAAGAAAAAAACGGGGGAGAGATAGTTCACCTTTTCCTTTTCCTTGTTTGACTCACTCACTTTTGGATCAGATGCCACTAAAAGATAGTTATGGGACTATTACAGAACCAGAAAGGTCAAAGTTGAATTCTTCCCAACTTACCTGTTCTCACATGAAGAAGCCTCAAGAGGAACAACAGTAATTGACCTTGAAGGCAACTTACCATCACCAGGGGGCACCCTTCTATCTGAAGACCCATTCATGGACAGATCCACAGCCCACAACTGGATCCTTTCCAGACCACACTCAAGATACTTCACCCCCAAACCCCAGCTGATCAATGACACCATGACACCAACTGGATCTGTGTTCTTCCAACCAAATTCAAAATACAACCAATTTTGGCTCAATTCCCACTTTTTCCACTGTGCTCTTTTAGTACTAGGCCTTGCCTTTTCAGTTATCAGCATAGCTCAGGTTATTGATGTTTCTTCTTCCACTTTTAAAACCACGCTCATCTTTTTCCAATCCAGTTTCACTTATTGTATATTCAACATTTAAGTTAAATAAATAAGGTGAAAGCACGCAGCCTTAATACCACAGTTTTGTCAATCTGGAGCCAGTCCGTTTCACCATGTTCTAAATATTCTGTGGCTTCCTGACCTATATAGAAGTTTGTCATGAGGACAATGAGATATTCTGGAATTCTTATTTTTCTGAGAACTTTCCACAACTAGATGTGATTAACACAACTAAAGGCCTTTATACAATCAAAGAAGCACATACTGACTTATTTTTGGCATTCTTTGGCTTTCTCAATTATCTGTATCAGTAATGTCTTATATTCCTTAGGCTTTATGCTTTACTATTTGTAACACTCATATGCAGTTCACAATCTTTCATAAGGTATCGGTTCATAAGTACTGAGCTCTATTGCTCATGATTTGTTCAATTAATCACTTCCACAGAAATCTTTTGAGTAAGATGGACAGGTTACATAAAGTTACCAGCCTTAGCTGTACGATGCCAAATTTGGTATTCTGTTACAGCTAAGGACATTACTTGTTAGAGCTGTACTTAACAGTAGGTCTTAAGTACAACATTGTATGCAGGGAGGCATATAACCATTAGATGACTCTAGCCAGAACTCCACAAGCACAACAAATTCTAGATTTATCTCAAGCAAGCATGTTCATGGCTATTCTATGCAAACTAGGATCTCTAACTTAAAGATCACTTTGCAGGCTAAATTGCTAGATCTCTCATCTGTTTGAAAATAAAGAATAAAATTGGAGTATATTACGCTGAGCTCCTAGAGCAGGGGTAGGCAACCCAAAACACTCAAAGAGCCACTTGGACCTGTTTCCCAACGAAAACAAAACATTGGGAGCCGCAAAACCCTTTTGATATCTAAAATGAAGATAACACTGCATATATCCTTTTTTACCTTTATTATATATATTATATTATTATATATTATATATATCATAAAGGTAAAAAAGGATACATGCAGTGTTATCTTCATTTTAGATGTCAAAAGGGTCTCTGTCTCTCTCTCCCTCCCTCCCTCTTTCTCCCTCTCCCTCTCCCTTTCTGCCTTTGGTCTGCCAGTCCTCTTCCCCCACTCAGTGTGTGTGTGTGTGTGTGTGTGTGTGTGAGAGAGAGAGAGAGAGAGAGAGAGAGAGGCACTTGCACTCCCCCCTCCTCTCCCTCTTTCTCTCTCTCTCTCCTCTCCCTCTTTCCCCTTTCCTCTCTCTTTCCTCTCTTTTCTCTCCCTCTCTCTCTTTCCTCTCCCTCTCTCTTTCTCTCTCTCCTCTCCCTCTGTCTCTCCTTCTCTCTCTTTTTCTCTTTGCTCTCTCTTTCTCTCTCCCTCTCTCTTTCTCTCTCCGATCTTCTGCTCACCTGGCAAGCTGGCTTCAAGCTGTTCTGCAACAGGCTGGCTCTCTCCTTCCCTTCCTGCTTAGATGCAGCAAAGGCAGGAGCCCTGTCCAATAAGCTTTTCAGCTCGTGGAACAGGGTGAGGCCACTCTCTTTTTTACACACACACACACACACGGGGGGAGGAAGTGCAAGTGCCTCTCTCTGTCTCTGTCTGCAAATGGCAGAAGAGGCTGGGAGCTACAGGAGAAGGCTCAAAGTGCCGCATGCGGCTCCGGAGCCGCATGTTGCCGACTTATGTCCTAGAGTAAGAGGGACATACAACTCAAATATATTTTGCTATTTTTAATTGTTTAATAAAATTAATTTGTGAGGTCATAGTCATCAACATTTAGGAATATAGATACCTCATATGCCATACCTCAGCTATGTTACCAAATCTTATCACCATGTATGACTCCTAATCTTGCTAAAATATTTAGAAGAGTTAATTGAGATTTGACCACATATATTTCTTGGTAAAAATCAATCTACTTTATCACCAGGTCCTGTCAAATCCTACACCTAAGACTACCTGGGGGTCACAATAATTAGAACATTATAGATAATCTCACCTAACTTCAGGTGGATTCATCTGTAGAAGAAAAGGAATAAACATATTTAAGTATGTACTTTCATATTGCATTTATTTTCAAACAGATGAGAGATCAAGCAAGAAGAGCGAGTCAAGCTATTCTCCAAAGCACCTGAAGGTAGGACAAGAAGCAACGGATGGAAACTAACCAAAGAGAGAAGCAACCTAGAACTAAGGAGAAATTTTCTGACAGTTAGAACAATTAACCAGTGGAACAACCTGCCTCCAGAAGCTGTGAATGCTCCAACACTGGAAGTTTTTAAGAAGAGACTGGACAGCCATTTGTCCGAAATGATATAGGGTTTCCTGCCTGAGTAAGGGGTGGACTAGATGACCTCCAAGGTCCCTTCCAACTTTATTATTATTGTTACTATTACTATTATTACTATTATTATCTGAGGAAACGGTTCATCTTGGTGGGATTAGTCCACCCTGCCCATGCTGGGAGAAGGGGTGTGCCAGCCAAGGAATTTTGGTTGGTAGGGTCCAGAAGAAGACCCTCCTCTGACGTCAGAGCCGCTCCCACTCTTTTGCACTTCCGAGAAGCGATGAAGATGTTGCTGTTCCAACTAGCCTGGTGCCCCAGTGGGAGTGTGGCACACTTGAGGTGGCTAATGGAATAGTAGAGAACATCCCACTCCTCCCTGTGCACACTTTGCTCCATCCTGCTTATTGTTATTTTAATCAATTTTTTAAATTTAAGATCTTTATTGTATTAATGTTTTATATGTATTTTATTCAATGTCTGCAAACTACCTAAAGTCATCTCAGTGAGATTGGCAATATACAAGTTTGTTTGTTTGTTTGACTGATTGATTGATAAATAGCCTCCATACAGACTAGATTAAAAATCAAGCATTGTCTGTAACAATTAGTAATGTTAGTGATAAGGACCACTAACAGAAAGCCCACTTTTAATCTCAAACGTAATACCATTCAAATAGAAACATGATTGATATTTTCAAATTCCAATTATCTATTGCTACATCACATCATCATTTACAGATTGCTTCATTCAATTTTAGTATATGTGCTGCCAAAGCTGGTTCATATTCTAGATTTTAGGTTAATTTTAACTAGTGAAAATGAAGCTTTTAAACATATTTTTCTATGCATCACTTATTTATTTTTGGATGTTCTGAATATGTGAAAACTATTTTCTTCTTTTTTTCTGCTGGTTAATGACCGTAATAATTTGAATTACAAGAGCAGTAACTATCCATGTGGGAAAATTTACTGGAACATATAGTGGATGAATAGTGGAGTAAAGGAGTCTAAGGACCGGAAGTTGTAGGACCTTTGAGAGAGTAACCATTTCAAACTAGGACTCACAATAATGCAGAGAAGGGTAACTGTACAAAGTCAGATTAGTATTATACATTTTAAGGCAGGTGATTTCAACAAATTAAGTGAAAGAATAAGAAGGATCCCATGAATGAAAATTCTAGAGGAAAATATAGTTCAGGATGCTTGAGAAATTCTGAAAAAGATATAATAAAGGCCCAACCAAAAACAACATCATATAGAGAGAAAAACAAGAAACATCTGATGATACCAGCATAATTGCACAAAGAGCTCTTTCTAATAAACTAAGGGAGAAAAAGAATAAGCATTAAAAAATAGAAAGAATAGCTTATATCTAGAGCAGATTACCAGCAAACAGCCCGAATCTGCAAGGACAAGTCAGGAAAGCTAAGGCTCAGAATAAGCTAAGACTTGCAACATATGCCACAAATAACAAAAAAAGTTTATTTCAATATGTAAAGAGAAAGAGATAAGTCAAGGAAATGGTTGGTCCACTAGTAGGAGAAGATGGCAAGAAGATGAAAGGCAGCAGGGGAGGGAAGAATGCCTTAATAGCTTTTTTTGCACTTGTCTTTATGCAAAAGAAAAAGAAAAACAGTCCAACCTGTCAAAAGTAGCAACACTGGAATGCTCCAACACTGTAAGTTTTTAAGAAGAGACTGGACAACCATTGTCTGAAATGATATGGGGTTTCCTGCCTGAGCAGGGGGTTGGACTAGAAGACTTCCAGGGTTCCTTTCAACTCTATTATTATTATTATTATTATTATTATTATTATTATTAGTAGTAGTAGTAGTAGTAGTAGTAGTAGTAGTAGTAGTAGAAGAAGAAGAAGAAGAAGAAGAAGAAGAAGAAGAAGAAGAAGAAGAAGAAGAAGAAGAAGAAGAAGAAGAAGAAGAAGAAGAAGAAGATGATGATGATAAGGGGGCTGAAGAGGTGCTCATCAAATTTGTGGATATTACAAAGCTGGGAGACATCACTAAGACTTTAGAAGATGGACTCAAGATTCAGAAGAATTTTGACAGACTTGAGCAATTGGACCTAGCTACCAAGATGCAGTTTGATGGTAAGAAAAGTAAACTCCTGCAAGAAAAACAAGGTGCACAGGTACTGGATAGACAGTATCTGGCTTAAGAGTAGAGTCTATAAGAGGGATCTAAGTCTCCTCCACCACTTAAGTATGAGTCAGCAGTATACTGCAGCTACCAAAAAAGCCAACACAGTGCTGCATCAACAGAGGGATAGTATCAAGATCAAGATAAATAATAGTACTCTATAAGGCACTGGTGAGGCCAGATTTGGAATGCTGTGTCCAATTCTGGTCACAATACAAATAAGATATTGAGGCCATAGAAAGAGAGAGTAGCAACAATGACGACAAAGGATCTGGAGATTAAGTTCTATGAAGAACACCTAAAGGAATTAAGTATGCTTAGCTTAAGAAAAAAAAAGACTGAGAGGAGACATGACTGAAGACTGAGTGGAGACTTGAAGGTAGGACAAGAAGCAATGGCTAGAAGCTTGTCAGAGGGAGATCCAACCTGGAAATGAGGAGAAATTTCCTGAAGTGAAACAGCTTGTCCGAGAGTTGTTAGTACTCAATCCTTGAAGATTTTTCAAGAAACGATTGGACAACCATTTGTCCAAAATGCTATGAGGGAATCTGCCTTGCACAGGGATTGGACTAAAAGACCTCCATAGTTCCTTACAGTCCTATGATTCTATAATTTTCCCAGTTCACAAATATAATAGAATGTAAATGTTCAGATTAAAAATAAGATATATTTATATAGTTTCAAAATAATGTACTTACAAATTTAGGAGTTCAATATATGAAAAGTCTCAAATTATCTACATCATTTTTGGCCCCCAAAGTGACTTATATTTTATATAATGGACTTGAAATTATCTCAGCACCTGACAGTCCCTAATCTGAATAGTTAATGCTGCAGCCCTCCAGTTAGGTTCTCCCCCATTTTTCATGTTTCCTGAAATGTGAGGGCTAATCAAAGGCACAAAGAAATATCATGTTTTATGCCTTTAATAAGAAGATGGAATATGCAGTAGGCCAAAATCCAACTACAAACTAGAAATTCTCTTTCTCTGCTATGAAAGGGTCACTAATAATCATCCGTTTATTATAATTAAATACAAACTATGCTCCAAAGAAATCTATGAAGATATTATACATATATTCTAAAATATTCATGGCATTAATCAAAAACAAATCATGAAAAAAAAATTCCTATTATGTACTTTAAATTGGAAATGAAGTGCAAAAGAACATTAAAGTATTTCTTACTATCTAAATCACAGCAATGCCTATGTAAATATTAATAGAAGTGACATTTAAAAATATATACTGTAGTCAATACCCTCTAGCTATCAAACTCACAACCAAAAGGATTAATTAGCAATGACAAGAAGTAACTCTTCTTTAATATAGAAGGAAGAATTTTATCTCTGTCACCAGGAGCAGAAATACTATTTTATGATAATGTTCAAATGGTTTGAATAAACTGTATTGACCCAATTCACAGTAAACTCTGTCATAACCCACTGATTGTAAACCACAATGGTTCAGTTCACACGTTAACAAGGTAATATACATCGCGGTTAAGAAGAATATCTCTTGATATCAATTTCTATATATCCAGCCTTATTTATTGAGGCCAAAGAGAAAACTTACATTATTGTTGTTCCACAAAGCTATATTCTCCAAACGCCACTTACTTTAAAGGAGTATCTTTCTCCAAAAAACAAACGCGTGAGCATTAAGACCATTAGAAAAGGCAAAGGAAAGGGGTGAAGTAAACTACACCTCAAGCTCGCCCAGCTAAGCCCCTAACTCACTTCACAGCAACTTTCTCTTCCACCGCCATCTCACGTATTGTAGTTTGCCTCTTTAGCCTCGACTGAGCTCGGAGCCGAAAAACTCCTGGGAAACTCTCTGAGCCGTTTGCTAGTTGAAACCTTGCAAACGAAACGCCCAAAGTTGCCTCGGTCTCTTTCCTTCCCCCCTCCAAGGTTTTTCGACCGCGCGCTGCCTGGGAAGAGGAGCGCGGAATGGCGGCGTCGGCGGCGTCTCGAGATACTTTGGCGGCGCCTGGGGCCCAGCCCTGCGCCCCACCCAGCTCAACAGGTAAGAGGCAGACGGAGAGGGCACCCCCCTCTCCTCCCTTGGCCCGAAATTATCGCCTCTCTCCCCAAACTACACTCACTTTTCCGCCGCCATATCTCCACTCAGGCCGCACTACCCGGACTTTTCTCCCTGCGCCCCTCAGGGTGAGCGAAGGCTCTCGGTCCCAAGCCAGACAGGATCAGGATGTGAAACCTGATCCTGCCTGCCTGCCTGCCTGCCGCCGCCGCCGCCACCCCTCCCCGCTTCGCGTATATTAAACCGGGCAGGACCCCTCTCTGCAGTCCCTCTGCTGGAGAGGGCCAGTTTGACTCGGGAGTATAATGGTATTAAACAATATCGTTTAATAAAAGCATTTTTGTGTGTTTTTTTTCTATCTGATCACACCAACATTTTTCTTTTCATTAATCACTCATCTTATTATATCATGAGTCTCATACTGCAGGGCTTTTCAACCTTTTCAGCCATTGTCCCACTTTTAGGATATGGCACTATCCGAGTACCACCAGGCGCCTAGCAAGGTGTCAAAAACTTGACCAAAAAAAAAAAAGGAAAAAACTGATGAAGTACAGGTAGTCCTTGACTTACAACAGTTCGCTTAGTGACTGTTTGAAGTTAAAATGGCACTGAAAAAAGTGCCCCCCAAGCCACAGCTGAGAAAGACACCTGCCTGCCCACCCGGTGGCGCTCTTCCTCCTGTCCGAGGTTTTCATTGTTGTGAGCATTGCTGTTGAGGATTGGCAGGTGGGGTGGGGGGGTGTTTGGTTTTTATTCCCCCCGTCTGCTGGGTGGTTGCAGCAGGTTTTGGTCACTTCACATGACCCTGGGACACTGTGACCGTCATAAATATGAATCAGTTGCCAAGCATCTGAATGTAAATCACAAGACCCTGGAGATGCTGCAACATTCCAACTGATCGGCACTTCTTCTGGGCTCAGCAGAAGCACCAGGATCAGCGCCAAGCTCCAGCTGGAGCCTGGCGCTGATCCTGGTGCTTCCGCTGAACCCTGAGAGCCCTGCAGCTCCAGCCATCTCTCACTCGGGTCTGTGCGGTGCTGCCACCGGTTCAGCTCATTCCCCTCCCCCCCTACCACTTTTCTAGGATGGTCGCGTACCACCTGCTAGGAGCCAATGTACCACAGGTGGTACCCGTACCACTGGTTGAAAAGCCCTGATACTGCATCTCGAAACTCACCTAAGCCAGAAAATAGATACCCTGTGATCTAGCCTACTTTTTCAAAACCTATTTTTCAAAACCTATCAAGAATTTTAAAGCAATGGGATACTACTGCAAATTGATTCACATAGATCAGTGATGGCGAACCTTTTAGAGACCGAGTGCCCAAACTGCAACCCAAAACCCACTTATGCATTGTTGGGTGCCGGGTGGGTGTGGCCCATTGGCTGGCTGTGGCCAATTGGGCGGGTGTGTCCCATTGGGTGGGCGGGGCTGCGGTGGTAACAGCAGACTGGGTGGGACTAAAAAGTTCAATCAATCAATTCCAAATTTGCAAGATCTTTTTTTTTCCCGCGAGAAGTTGAAATTGACTGATTGATTGAACGTGTTTTTTTTTTACATACGGCGGCAGAGGCCTAAAGCAAAAAAGTTTTATAAAACCCAGCTGAAGGCCTAGGACTGGGGCGATGGTGCGCGTGCCCACAGAGAGGGCTCTGAGTGCTGCCTCTGGCACCCGTGCCATAGGTTCGCCACCACTGACATAGATGTATTTCCCTGCATAACGCAACATGACATGAAAACATATACGAAGCTGGTCTTGGGTTTATTGAAATAAAAAAAATCCATCATTTCCCACAGAATATTACCCTGATCATTACATTTTTATTTGGAAACTAAATAAAAGCATGCCTCAAAATTGATATTTTGTTAATAATAGCAAAGTGGACAAATTATAGCTTTATGTAGTTTTCTGCACAATAATGCATAGCATATAATACATGGCTTTTGAAAAAGAATTATGGTCATTGTTTTTATTTATTTACTTTTTATTTATATTTTCCCTTTATTATTTTTATAAATAACTTGAAATGACGAACATACTTAATAGAGGTAGTCCTCAACTTACGACAATTGAGCCCAAAATTTCATTCTATGACCTTTCTTGCCACAGTTATTAAGTGAATCACTGCAGTTATTAAGTTAGTAATATGGTTGCTAAGTGATTTCTGGTTTATCCATTGATTTTGCTTGTCAGAAGGTTGCAAAAGCTGATCACATGACCATAGGACACTGCAACTGTCATAAATATGAGCCAATTGCCAAACATTCAAATTTTGATCATGTGACCTTTGGGATGCTGCAATGGTCTTAAGTGTGAAAAACGGTCATAAGTCACTTTTTTCAGTTCCGTTGTAAGTTCCAACAGTCACTAAACGAACTGTTATAAGTTGAGGACTACCTGTACTATTTTATGGTTTTCCAGATCTTCAGCCACCGTTAACTTTAGCTGTGATTTTATTGTACTATGGTAAAGTTCCTTACTAATATAAAGATAATGTATGGAAGTCCTAAAGAAAAAATGTATGGAAGCATAATCCATTCAAAACAGCATCCTCTTCTGACAAACAAGACAGAAATGGCCTTGAACAACCAGTATTTACTATTGACTTCCTCTCTTTGGAAACTGTGCTCAAATTGCCTTATTTCAAATATAATACAATGGCAACCCCTAGTGGCAGCTTTTACCAATGAAGAGAGAAATCTCACCTATCTTCCCTGACATTTTTTTCATGGCAATCTGTTTTCATAACAATCTATTTCAGGATATTCTGCCTGAAACATATATACTTTCATCAACTGAAACCTTTATGCTTAGTCTTAAATTCAGCCTTTCTCTGAACCTGTTCCATTTTCTCTGAATTCTTCTTAAAGTGTGGTATCCAGACTGAAGATATACTCCTCAAAATAAAATCTGACTAAAAGAGAGTAATGTAAAAGAGTTACCTACAATATGTTTTGGTTGTCATAGTCTAAGGTTGTTAGTATTTTTTTCTTTTGCAACTACATTACATTCCCTATTATTATTCATTTTGCTTCCTCCTTCCGTTATGTATTCAAGATGGACAGTGAATAATATTTATATGTTACTTATATGTAAGGGTGTAGGTCTCTACGTATGTTGTATATGGTATGTTTTAAATGTGTTATGTGTACACTTTGAGAGAAAGCAACTAAATTTCATTTTTAATGTGTGCCATTGTGCCCACAGGAAAAAAATGACAATAAAGGTTATCTATCTGTCTATCTATTCCAAGGTATTAATAAAAGAGAATATTTGTAGCTCAGGGTTGACATGAGTCTTGGTGCTCTTTGAGCCTGCTTGTTTTCTTGCAGATGTTTCATTACCCAAATTAGGTAATATCAGTGCTAGGTATTCCAAGGTATTTTGACAAGTATTATTATCAAGATAGATATCTTCCTCTATCATGCATGTGAATTTTGTTTCTTTAAGTTACAAATTATTTGTCTCTATTAACTTTTATTCTGTTAGTTTCAATCCAATTCTTTAACTTATGTTTAACCTGTGAAGCTATTTTGGGTTCCAAATTGTTAACTAGATGCAGACTGCAGGTTTCCTATTATCAGTGAGGGAGAAATACTTATGTAATAAAATAACTCTCCTTCTCCAGTTAGAATAACTTTTATTTTTTTGAAAATTTCAGGTAGTTCTTCAATAGATGGGAATCCAAGCAGCTGATTACCAGGCTACACAACAGCATTCCTGAATGTCTGAAAAAGAATGAAAAACTCCAATAATATGGACTATAGCTTTAGAAATCTGGTCATCTTAGGACAGTGTTTCTCAACCTTGACAATTTTAAGGCATGTGGACTTCAACTCCCAGAATTCCACAGCCAGCAATGCTGGCTGTGGAATTCTGGGAGTTGAAGTCCACATGCCTTAAAATTGTCAAGGTTGAGAAACACTGTAGGAAATAATGGATCTAGCTAAAAAAATTGAATAATATTATTTTTATTTTGGCTATAAGTTTTTAGTCTACTTTACTATCTCTGGTATTTTTGCTTCTATGCAATCTTAGCAATTCAGCAATTTGGACCCTCTTTGCAATAGACTACTTCTAAATAAATTCCTCTAATATACTGCTTGTGGTTATAACAGTTATTTTTATTTCCCCCACAACTGATTGTTTTGTAATGCACAATTCAAAGTAAAATGGAATGTTTATCTTTTCCTAATTTTAATAGTTTGATTTCATTTAACTCATGAGATCAGTATAGATTGGTCTCAAAAGTAGAAGGGGGAGAAAAGATTGATTTCTCTGGCCACATGCTTCAACATTTTAAGGACAAGGAATATAGCATTTAATATTATTTTACCTTTTCTTTTTAAATTGGTAGAAATTACCACACGGTGTGGGAATTCCTCTCTGTCTTACAAGAGAGTTAGAAGGGAGGACACCAAATGAGACAGTGCCTAGAAAATAGCTGGAGGCAGCAAGAATTACCAAACCCCACACCAAGGCAGGAGACAGAGTTACAGTATGTATATCCAGAAAGCATCTGGAAGAAGAGGTTTAAGATTTCCAAGTTTTCACCGGGACTTCCGGTGGCAGGCGCCTTCGCTGGACGCAGCTGTTTGCTGCTCCCGCCTGTTTCTGCGTAAAAGCCGTTCTGACAGCCTGCATCAGCTGTCAAACGGCTTGATACCTTTCCCCTGGGCATAGGGGGAAAGGTGAGCTGCCCGAGGTAGGAGTTGAGTTCCCGAGTCGTCCCTTGTGGACGATGTAGGTGAG
>NW_015386686.1:138709-154806 GCF_001527695.2 Protobothrops mucrosquamatus
TTTTTTTTATACATATATATATATTTCACCTACTTATGTAGAATAACATTTTGTGGAGTTAGGGATATTAGTACAAGGTTACTTTTAGTTGAATAGTATCCTGGGATTAGGTTTGGGAAGTCCGGGTGGGGGGTGGGGGTTTTCAATTGTGATGTATTTGTGATGTGTTTTTTTTCTTATGTTGAAAACAATAAAAAAAATTTTTGAAAAAAAAAAAAAAAAAAAAAAGATTTCCAAGTTTTCACCTGACAGGCTTAGCCCTGCCACTATTCTTATCAAGAATGTTTTAAATTTGTCTTCTTGTCTTGTAACTAATACCCTAAAAGACAAATTAAAATCCAAACTTTCTAATTTTGTGTCATTTACTGATATTGGAACCACCTATTTAACCTCTTCATCAAATCATGAACAAACATACTGAAGAGTAGAGGAGTTAAGACTGTTCCTTATGGCATTCATTATTTATCTGCAATATAGGTCAGTGATGGCGAACCTTTTAGAGACAGAGTGCCCAAACTGCAACCCAAAACCCACTTATGCATCATCGAGTGCCGGCTGGGTGTGGCCTATTGGCTGGGTGTTGGCCAATTGGGTGGGTGTGGCCAATTGGGTGGCCGTGGCTGTGGTGGTAATGGCAGACTGGGTGGGACTAAAAAGTTCAATCAATCAATTCCAACTTTGCAACATCTTTTTTTTTCCCCCGCAAAAAGTTGAAATTGACTGATTGAACCTTTTTTTTTTTTTTGCACATGGCGGCGGAGGCCTAAAGCGAAAAGGTTTTATAAAACCCAGCTGAAGGCCTTGGACTTGGGCGACGGCGCGCGTGCCTACAGAGAGGGCTCTGAGTGCCGCCTCTGGCACCCGTGCCACAGGTTCGCCACCACTGATATAGGTAGTCCTCAATTAGCAACCATAATTGGGCCTGACAGTTCTGTCATTAAGCAAAATGGTTGCTAAGTGAGAAATAATTTGGAATGCTTACCTTGTAACTGGGATAATTAACAAGAAGAAAATTAAAGTTTGTATTTACATTCATTAAAGAGGAAGGATTTACAAGAAAGTAGGCAGGCACACAATGGAGAATGCATATTGAAAGCAATGCAATGGCACCAGCAGCCCTGATTACATTCAGGGATAGGAACTGCAAATGCCCTACACAAACAATCCTGGGTATCCTCCATTGTATATCTGGTTATTCTCTTGTAATCTCTTCTCCAATCCTCTCCACTCTGCAAAGTGGGGGAAGAAAAACACAGGCACAGGACAACGCATAAAAACTGAAATGATGATCATGAGACAGGGATGCTGAAAAGGTCATAAATGTGGGCACTAGTCATTTTTTCAGCACCATTGCAACTTTAAATGGTTGCTGAATGAGTATTTGGTAGGCAAGGACTATTTGTAATATTAGTAGCCATCAACGAATTCTCTTTGAAAATAATTAACAAGCTTCATACATATGTATTTATTTCTCATGCAATCTTGCCCATTCTCTCTCTCTCTCTCTCTCTCTCTCTCTCCCTCCCTCCCTCCCTCCCTCCCTCCCTCCCTTCCTCTTTGCAATCCCTTCAATGTTTTCATCAGTGTTCTGAGCAATAAATCTATTAAACAGACACTTTAAACTCTGTTCACAGTTAAAAAAAATTTCTACGCTGGATAAAAAATTAATTTTAATTCTGTCAGAGTAAAGAGGGAAGCATTGTAATAGGTGGTCTCATGAGTTGAAAAGCTAACATATATTTTAAAAAATAAATAAAAGTATACTGCAATAGTCTTAAGTAGCTAACTATTTCATATTTCCAGATTACATCATTAAGAGACCAAAATAGTATTACAGTAGCATATTCATACATAAGATTAAAATAAACTTAAATAATAGGATATAAATGCCAAAGCTCTATTTTTCCCCATTGTCCTCTTGTGTCGTAAATCTTAGTTTTGGATGATTTGTGTATATGCCATTATGCAGTAGAACCAAGACAGTTAAATAAACTTTAGAGATGTAGGCAACTAATTTTACCAGTTCTGTATATATCTGTGCCTGACCAAGCACATGTATTTTTGTCACAAAAGGGTGAGAACTTCAGCAACTAATGTTCTTGTGAGAAATTAAGTTTAGTGTATACTTATTGGTTTAGAGAAAACATATGATAAAAGTGAACATGGAATGGTATGCATGAAAAAAAACTTGAAGTTTGGTTACTGAACATGGTAAAAGCAGTATATGATAGAAGTAAACCATGCAAGACAATAAAAGGAGTACTTAGCAATGATTCTTCAGTGAGCAAGAATTAAGAAAAGGATGTACGATGACCCTTTGGATAAATGTATAAGGAATATTTGTGATAGTTTTATAAGCCCATTGGGCTTTGACACATTAATTTTCAGATTTTGCTGTATCGTTGAATTTTGGATAGGGAAAATAGTATTAATGGAAAAATTAGAGCAACCAGGTTAATTTTTGTGTCTGAATAGATAAAAAAAATGATGGCTACATTTTAAGATGCGCAAATGTAGTAAAAACAGGGCTTTTTTTCTCATACAACGCCTAGAACGGAGTTCCGGCACCTTTTTTGGATGGAACCTTGTAGGGTAGACAAGGCAGGTTATATGACATGTGTGAGTTCCAGCACCTTTTTTTTTTTTTTTGAAAAAAAGCACTGAGTAAAAATATTGGGTATAGTATGTAATCTGTTAGAATGAAACAGATTACTGAAAATATTTATATGTAAGAGCATGCTTCTGTGTACTTTTTTATATATGGAAGTGAGAATGGGTATGTCAAGAGGAACACAAAACAGATTAAATACAGCAGGAATGGCTTACTTAAAAAGGATAGGATGGTAAAACAGAAAAAGTAAAGTCAGGAATGAATGGCTGCAGAAGGAATGTGCATTGAATCTAGAAATGAACGACCAGTATGAAAAAAAATACTTTTAAGTGATTTGATTAGATTGGAGAATGAATGAAGCCCAAATTACAAAATAATATTTGAAAGAAGATTGTAAGATTGAAGAAACTGAGAAAGTCAGTTGATAAGTTTCTGAAAAAGAGATAAGTTTAAAAAACAAGACAGTGTATAGAAAGGAACACAGACCATTTATTATTCAGTTTCTATATGCTGCCTGGTGTTGTATGTCCAAAGAGAATAGTATGATGGATACGTATGTTCAAAAATAATGTACCATTTGAGCACATTAGGGATATATTTTAAAAACAATATCTGATAGTTTTTAAATAATTATTAATAATTTTATTGCTACTAAACTATCATAATTTGGTTTATAATTCTATTTCCACTTGAAATGATTACAATAATAACCAAACCATGCTACTTGTGGACAGAAAATATTGGATTGTGCTGGTATTTTCAAAGCAGTCTAGCATTTTAGGGTCAGTAACAGAATAAGACACAAAAAAATTAGTAAGCAATAATGTGGTCAAAGTCCAGTGCAGATTAAAAGTCACAACTGTGCTTCTCGGTATCAAAGTTCAGTTTGGGCAGCAAAACATATTGAACCAGAATTCCTATAATCAAGTCACAGAGTATTCTGGGTTGGAACTGTGACAATAATTGCTTATTATGAGGTTATTATGAGTTCCTGACTTCCACTCTAGAACTTTCAGCAGAAACTTTTAGCAGAATGTATAATAGATACTAGTCTACTTTGGTTTAAAACAGCCTACTTCCAGATTTTTCTAACATATTTTCCTATGCAATCTGGCACTTCATTGCCTCTTAATCCAATAGCATCAATATTCCCATGGGTCTGAAAGCTATGTTTCTATGGCAATGTCAAATCTAGGCTTGCAGAGCTGAGATCAATGGAGGATGCATTTGAAAAGATCATAGAACAAATCAATGCAGAGTTCCCACTCAGTGCGCAAATAGCCAGTCTCAAATATCTATGGAGATTCTCAGTCATCCAAGTCATGGTTGTCCCAAAAGTGCTTTTTCAAAAGGCAACTGGATTTCGTTTTCCTTGAAGATGTTTTACTTCTCATCAAAGAAGCTTCTTCAGTTCTGAACCTGAAGTTCTGAACTTAAGAGGCTTCTTGGATGAGAAGCGAAATGTCTTCAAGGAAAAAAATAACACCTTTAGGACAGCCAGTCTCAAAAGTATAATATACAAACACATGAGACAAAGTAATATTGTAACTTATAAATCTAGGAAAAAGAGGATCATCAGTAACAAGGTGGATGGATTCAATTGCAGCAATGATAGCTATATTGATGGAACACTTGAAGGGTCTGTCTCTAGGGAACAGATAGTCACGAGGAAAATTTATGTGGTTATTGATAATGATTTGATGGAATATAAAAAATTATCATCTCAAACCAAATTTGTTCTTGTTCAATTTTGAGGTCGATGGATAGATTATTCAGGTAAACAACTTATTTTTAACATTTTATGCAGTTTCCGTTTATTTAAATTGTATTTATATCTAATTATAGTGTTTACCTAAGGTAATTGAATGATGTGCAATCTCATGAATGTCTCACTAATGTGGGCAATTACTTATTTAGGATTTGCAATGTATTTACAGTATTTGCAATCACATTATTCTCCAAATAATAAACGGTTGAAAATCAACCCAG
The DNA here is from genome assembly GCF_001527695.2 of Protobothrops mucrosquamatus. Lineage (NCBI taxonomy): Eukaryota > Metazoa > Chordata > Lepidosauria > Squamata > Viperidae > Protobothrops > Protobothrops mucrosquamatus. The sequence goes on from NW_015386686.1 coordinate 143,310, forward strand.
AACGTACAATTTTTAAAATACATATAACGTTTTTTAAACTGGCATCCGTAAAGTCAAGCAATTTCACCTCCTACGTAGAGTCTAATATTTTTGCCTTCTTTTATGACGAGGAAAATTGCACAACTTCTCGCGAGATTCTTGACCACGTACGGGAAAGACATCGCTTTCGGATGCCGTCTGATAAACGACCTACCGCTCTTGCGAGTTGTTGAATTGCTTTCTTCCACCACCTCTCTCGCGAGATACGCATTCTTCGCGAGAATTTCGTAGTACGCACAATCGATTTGTATGGAAATCTCGCGAGAGCCCGTGCAGCAAGGTCTGGGCATCCCCATAGCGGCAACACAGATCCTCCTACAAGCATCCAAGACGCGGCGGGCGCCATTTCAGGGAGCAGTCGCCTTTGCTAAAGCGGAGTCTGTGTGTTCTTGTTGCGAAGCTTCCTTGGCTTTGCTCGTACTAATTTTTCGAGGTCATTCTTAGTCTAGCTTTTTGCCTGCTGCTGTTGCTGAGGTAATTTTTTTGTTTAAGGGCCAGCGCCCCTCCTCACGCGTATCCAGACCCAGGGAGACAAACGACGGCCGTGGCAGTATCCCTCCGCCTCATAAACACCTGGGCCAGAAGCGAGAGGCCGGCAGCGCAGGTAATAGCTTTCATATTTTTGACGGCTCTCTTTTATGAACTATTCTGGGGAAAGGATAGCGTGGGTTCTGCAAGGTTTAAGGGCGTCTGCGTTGGGCCTTCCCGGTGGCGGGCCCATTTCTTTTTGTCTTCGATTTAATTCTAGTCTGGTCAGCCGGACTGGAAATCCCAGTTCCTGTGGGGTGGTGCAGGCCTCTGCGTGGTGCCCCGGGGGTGGCGGGAGAAAACGAGGGAAGCCGAATGATAACGATTTAGTTTTGGAAATTGTGTGTTTTATTTTCGCGCGGAAGGTTTCGTGGAGTAGAGCTCTTCCTGAGTCTCACGGTTACGATCGGGATATATTTCGCCACAAGATTCCTAACTATTTCTTTATTGCTTTAGATATTTTCGCGGGAAGGGCCTTAAAACTTCGCAGTGTGTGCTGTTGTGTGTTAACGAAAGGCTGATGACCCGAGAGAATAAGGGCGCTTAGTAAAGAGTCATCGTAATAACTACTGCAAGGAGAGTAGAAAGTCTGTTTATTACTGTGGTATTTTTTTTTTTTTGGGAATAGTTATTGGGCCGAAGGTGGGAGGGGAAAACGAACTTTCCATATATCTGCACAAGTGAAATCCGTACACGTGGTTTGTTTCCCAATAATGTGTAGTTTGTAGATATTTTTAAGTAAGTAAATGCATGCATTTTTTGCTTGACAATTTGAAAATATTTCACTCATGTAACTAGACAGTTTTTAGTAAAAGAACGTTGCTTAAAAATCTGATCTTAATTTGTAGTTAGTTCACTCTCATGCTAAGTCACAAACTAATTTTGAAATGCGGAAAAGTTTCAAAAGTGGTTTGTTGCAACCTGGGTGTGGGAACAGGGTCTCTTTAGAGAATTATACCTGAACTTTATTGTGTGAATTGTAGATTGCTCTGCTATGTCTTACGGTGGATCATGATCTGTTGAACTGGATATTGCTTCTGAAAATGCATTATCTATATGGTTTTATTTTAATTGACTATTTGGACTAAATGCCCAGATTGCCAAGAAGCAAAACTAGTATTTAACTGGTCAGATGAGTATATCTTTAATAGATGGAAAATAAATATCTGTGCTCTGTATGTATATGTATGTGTGTGTATATCTATCTAGTACAAAAACTACAGTGCATAACACTCATAATTTATATTTTAAATTTATAATTTATATTTTAACCTAGGAAAGCAGGCTTTTAAGTGAATACCATCAGAGTTCTGACTTCCTTGTTAAGAGACTAAATATATATTTTAATATTCCTGTTTACTTGGGTAATTTTAGTTAAATAGCCTGGGATATTTGAATTACTCTATTTGGACTAGATCATTTTTTAATCTACAAAAACAGATAAAGTATTCAATTTATAATACTTGCATTCAAAACTTATGCATTCTATTGTTCAAATTATTTATAACTCATTTTATAAAAAACAATTGGATGATACTGTACTGGATAAATGATACTATTCTCTATGAGCATATTATTTAATGCTGTCTTTTAAACTGCTATATTTTTCCTGCTGTGCTGTTTTTACTATGCTGAAAGCCAGCATTTTTAACAGTCCCCTTCCAATATTTCCATGAATAACTGATATTTCTCTTAAATGCTTGAGAAGTTTTTAAATTTATCTTTGAACTGCTCTGTAATATAGGGCAGTATTTATATTGTAATATAGTGTAGGCCTATTTCAACATCTCTAAAAAATGTAATTCATAATGTCTGTTAATCAGATTATCTTATGGAACTTTTATATGTTCAAGCAAAGAGAAATAGAATAAATCTTTAGAGGATACTTGGGGGGCCATTTAGTGAATTCTGTTCTTTCTATATATAAAATTGCAGATCTTCCAATACTGTTTTGTTTGAGGATATGTTTCCTTTAATATAAGTTTGCTAAATTGTCCAATGTCAAACTCTGTAGCATTTGTTTCCCATGCTTTTTATTCCCTATATTACTTAGGACAATGTTGAAAATATTTTAAAATGCAGGTGTACTTTATTTTAACCTAAAATGTAGCATGAGAAGATCACAATATGCTACATGTACAAATACTAAAACCTAAGCAATATTTTTCTGCAAATAGTTATATTTTCATCCAAATACCATGAGATGGATTATTTGCTAGGTTTAGTTGTTAGTTTTCCAACAGGTTTATCACCTTTGGATTCTTAATAAGTTGTGTTGCAACTTATTGATTTGTGTAGTTATATTTATTCGTACTATCATTTTAAAAAATATACCAATGTGAAGTTATTTGCTACAGATTTAATCAATTTCTGGACATAATTTGAAAGTGTATCCCTAATTTTATTTCTGTGACATGCTTAGAAATGTTTTCTACATAGTACTGCTTCTTTTCTCTTCCTATAGGGCTGTGAATGTTTAATGGGACATTCTGGATGATGATACTTAAATACAGGAATTTTGAAGATACTGCTTTCTACATAGCAGTAGCAGTTATATCTTCTGGTAGATATTTGTTTCAGAGGTAGATAATATATGAGCACAGTAGTTCTATAAATTGAGTATCATGACACAGAAGTTGATTGAGGCAGCTTTAATATTTCTTTCATTACATTGGAGTCTACATTTACTGAAAGTTTTCCTGAGAAATTCTCTGGACTTGACTTAAATGGCAAATTTATAGCAATGTGCAGCTATTTGAGTCCAAAGCAATTATGAATTTTCAAATGTAAGAAGGCTTGGTGTGCCTTTTTATGGGGCTTGTGCCTTTTTATGAGCCTCACAATAGCCATACAGTCTTATCACAAATACATATTTGTTTACTTAAACATGTATTTTCCTGGGAGATGCCAATGAATGCATTTTGTGTCCCCACATTTCTTTAAATATGTGACTCACTTTGGATCCAAATAACTTCACAAACTATAGATTTTATAATCACTTTGGAATATGTGTCATACGCATTTTTACTTTTTGAAAAAGTTGAAAAATTATTACAGCCATTTTTACTAATTGTTACAGAAGGTGTTACAGCAGTTTGAAATGGTACATTATATAGGAGATCTGAATAGAAACATAATTGTTGCTGTAATGGAAGGCAGATCTCCTTTTCATATTTCCTGAATTCGGTAATGAGCATGCATTATATCACATATTCCATCTTTACACTATTTTCTTAAAATGTAGTAAAAGAAAGATAATATGCACATCTGTATTTAGAAATTTCTTCTGGTTTCATCTTATGTACAGTAATTGCCACTTGTAAGCTTTTCCATTTCACTAAGTACTTGGTCATAATTGTTATGGCAAATTTGGCAGCTTACATTTGCCGCTGTGGCGTTGACAGTTTGCATCTGAGAATCTATACTAGCTAATTCCATATAAGAGATTATTAAGATAGCTTGACTAATCTGTTTCGAATTTTTGACCCAAGGAGTCAATGATTCATGGCAGATTTCGGGGGATAGGAAATCATCTAATTCATGAGGAACTTCCAAACTGAAGCTCTAATGAGCTTTTTTCCATCATAGGGATGTTTCTCCCACATCTTGGAGGTAAGGCAATAATAGCACAACATGAGTTACATTTGAAATAAATTTTAAGGAAGTATTTTAGATGAATAGACTCTTGAAGTAAGGAACCATTTAGGAACCAAAAGTAATAATGAACATTCCATTTTCTTTACTTAGAAGAACATATACTACCGTCAGGAGCACAGTTTCACAAATCCCAGTGGTTAAGGATAGTAACTTGATCAGACTTTAAAAATCATTATCTACTTCCAGTACAGGATTTTTTTACAGGTTGTTCATGATCTGTATCCCTTGCATTGCTTCTCCATGATTGAAATCTAGGTTTGGTATGGAACAAGGAAGCTGAAAAAATATTTCTATACCACAGTGGCAATATGAGCTACATGTAGCAATGATTTTGTGAAATCTAGATTGAGAAATTCAATAGTGGATTAAGATAATATGTTGTGGTTTTTTAATAAATTGGTAATCATATTGAATAAACAATTTATTTTCTTAATCTACTTTTAGATTCTTTTTTCTAATCTTGTTGTGGTTCCTTAAACTCATAAATTCATTTCATTAAAAAAAAGTTTACTTGGGTAGAGTACATATTTATGAAGTACTTCTAAGATAAGAACTGACTTATTCTTTGAAAGAAAAGTACTAAACACACGGATAAGTTCAGTTTAGCTGTACTTAGTGTATATTTCTAGAGCAACATCCTTTGGAAATGTGGTACCACAAAATCTTAAATTGATCACAAATATGGAAGTAGATTCTTGACTAAAGGATCTTGTTATTTTTTTCTAGGTGTCCTGAAAAATGGCTGATGATATTGATATTGAAGCAATGCTTGAAGCCCCCTTTAAGAAGGTGAGAAGATATGCTAACAAATTCTTTAGCAATATTCATTTAGCATTATTCATGAAACTACTGCTGAACTATAAACTAACATCCCTGGAGTCCTCATGATTTATCTTATTGGACATGCATTACGTGTATCTTACCAGTAACTAAATGCTGTTAATGTAATTATATTGTGCAGTAGTTTCACTTCAGCGTGATGAATAAATGCCCATCTATCTCTCTTTGTAGACTTGCCTAACGATATCTCACCTCTACTCCCATGAATTCACCTTTGATTCCAGTGTGAACTGTCAATCATAAGGTAGTAATTGAGTGACGTATCGCTGTACCGTGGTCCCCCTAGGTAAAACAAACAAACAAACAAACAAAAACACTCCTAAAAACTACCACCTCAATTTTGATAGACCAACAAGGTGAATGCAAAGGTTTGGGCAAACAGCAGGGTTCCAAGAATAACTTTTTCCCTAAGTTCATGACAAGCAAATCCTTATTAATGCAAGAGGAGTTACAGCTTTTTTTTTAAGGATGGGTTATTAATCTTTTAGAAACACCAGACGGTAATCAAAGTGTTATGTGAAAGTTGTTTCCAAAATTCTTGGATCCCTGAATAGTTCACATAATAGTAGATATGAAAGATATTTTGAACTACATTCATTGTGACAGAGTACTCTTTTATCTAGTAATTTCTTAGAAATCTTTAATGTACCTTTTCTGCACTTCTGAATACTGAGTACCTAGCTTCAGAACTAAACAGGGAGCAAGTATATTTAGATTTCACCAGATCTTCATAAAACTATGAAATTATGCATGCAGTAGCACTGGCGTCACAAATTTATATATACATATACATTTAAAACTTAATGTGCAGTTGAACTCATGGTGTAACTGGTGTGATAACTACTATAAACATAACAGCAACTGTTAGTTGATTTTGGAGTATATTTAGTGCAGCTCTTTGATATGAGATTTGGAAAAGTGTTGTAATCTTTTAAATGTTCATGTTTTAGTTTTATGTAATTAGTACTTACGTAAAATTTTGAAATGAATATAAATTGTAATGTTAAGTATATTGTATGCTAGTTTAACATGGATATTTTCCATGTAAACAGGTTTGGAAATAGGAAATATTTAGGCTGGACTGGTTGGATTTTTGATGAATGACTTGGGAGTCGACATTACTAAAGCAGTGTGAATCCCTGTTTGCTTCAGGGCGAGATGTGTGACAGAGGTGGCATCAAGCTCTTACAGTCCCAACCCTCCAACGAAAATGGGCGAAGATCTCAGGAATGGCATCGGTCACAGGAAATCGATAGTGGCTGGCTGCTAGCTTGGTCACTTGGGGCTTAGGCAGAAATATAGCCTTGGTATTGGTCAAAAGGGATTATAGTATATGAATGTGCTTTTAAACTTGGTATTTCTTGTTATATTTTATCCTTTAACCACTTCAGTGCTGGAAACTGCAGGATGGCTTTATTTCATTGTAAAGAAAGTTTGTACAATTTAAAACCTTTTTAAATAGTAAATTTTCTATTTATAGTTGTATGACTTAAATGTAAACAGCAAAGTGGTTAAAAAGTCTACCTTAATTAGTAGCATCCCATATTGAATATAAAATTTAGTATTAAATTTTTGTTTTGTATTTTCTTATCCCTGCCCCCATTACCCTTTGACCACTTGAAATGTTTCCACTTCGTCCTCATGATGTTCTTCTATCAACCCTGCTTAGGATGAGAACAAATTGAGCAGTGCCAATGGACATGAAGAGCGAAGTAAGAAGTAAGTATTTGCTGGCTCTTTAAATATGCTTAATAAAGCATTCACATTTTAGATTCATAATTTGGATACTTAACCTCCCTTCTTCAGTTTTGGTAATGCACTTTTTAGATTGGTTAAAATAGTACAAAAAATAGCAAACGGTTTTGTATACATTTGAATATTTTAACATAATTCTTCCCCCAGCATTTGTCCCCCTTTCTCTCCAAAACAAAAGACCACCTTTTCAGGATAGAAAACATACAATACAACATCTCAATTTCATGAACTAATTGAAGGGGAAGGATTGTCTCTTTAACTCCAACATATTTATATGTACATTTTACATAGTTTAAATGCTTACAAAATTATGTAGATATGAACATTGTCTGAAAAAGTCCAAATTCACATTTTGCGCTTGCATATGAAGTTTACCAACTGAATGTCCATTTAGAAAATTGAGCTTTTACATTAATATTTATTGCTTCTTGAGGTAATGGGATTATATTAATTACTCTTAACTTGAAATTATGATGGTCTTCTGACTTTCATAGTAGAAAGTCTAACTCCCTCACTCTTTCCTTAGGCTCCTTCAATTGTATATGTTTCTTGCAGGCTATATAACCATATTGGAATAAATGTTGCTTCATTTTTTTTCTAGAAAAAATTTCTGTGCTTTAAAGATGAAGGGAAGCAATTTACTAAATTTTTGTAGGTGAATCTCCAGCTAAAGTAAATTGTTCTAATTGTAGAAATTCAGAATATAATAGAGGTTTTTACTCTTCAAAATATCATGGAATGGTTTTATTCCTATTGTAGGCTACTTTAGCTACTCTTTTTGGAAAACTTCACTTTGAGAAATATACATAAATTAGTTTAAACAGGACATTAATTATTTCATAATGTTGAAGTTATTACAGAAGGCATTAACTCAAATCCCAATATCTTGCCTGTCTTCATTAGAGGTTGTTTTTTTTTTGTTAGACATAGGTTTTTTATTTGGAGCTTGGCAGTTAAGCTAGGTTGCTAATGCATTTCTAGCTGCTCAACCTGTACACCGGGAAAGTCAAGGACCCAGTTCAGAAAGATAAGTAGCTTTGTGGCAGAGAAAAAGTAATTGTAGTAATGATGAAATACTGCTTCTGTAGAGGCTAAAAATCTAACTACTGCTACATTATATTTGTAGAGTATTCAAATGTGATCCCAGGTTCTTATACCTTGTGCTTTAAATTAAGATTATTCTGTATGTGAAAACAAAATACAATTAACAGTGATAAATTGTAAAATAGATTTGGCAATGCCTTTGACCTCTGTAATTGTTTGAATTTATTCCTTTTATGTTGCAAATTTATTTAGAATATAACAAAAGCACATTGCTTGAATTACACCTAGAAGAGTAATTAATAAAGGGCCCTGATTTGATCATGTGAAATCTGCCTAAATCTAAAGAGCAGCCAACATTATTTAGTTTTACTGTCTTTTCTAGTGGATGGTAGCATTTCCCTCTCCTATAATTTATAATTTTATTTGAAATGGGGGAACGTGTGCAGATTTGTGTATATATTTTCTTCTGTCAAAATCTGTATCTCAAGCTTGGCAGCTTAGTAGGTAGACTTCAACTCCCAGAATTCCTCAGCCAGAAGAAACCCTAACCATAATTGGGCTGTACAGGTAGTCCTCAACTTATGATCACAATCAAGTCCAGAATTTCTATTGATAAGACAGTTATTGAGTTTTGCCCCATTTTACAACTTTACTTGCCACAGTTGTTAAGTGAATCACTGCAGTTGTTAAATTGATAACACAGTTGTTAAGTAAATTTGATTTCCCCATTGACTTTATTTGTTAGAAAGTTGCAAAAGGTGATCACATGTTCCTGGGACACTGCAACCATCATAAATATGAACCGGTTGCCAAGCATCCAAATTTTGATCACGTGACCATGGGGATGCTGCAATGGTGGTATGTGTTTTTTCAGTGAGGTAGTAATTTCAAATGGTCATTGAATGATTGTAAGGTGAGGACTTCTTGTATTTCTCTGCAGTTTTTCTACCAGCCCTGATTAGTTAAAATTCCTCTATTAAATATCTTGGCAGGAAGATTTTATGCGATTTTGCTGCTTATTTTGAATGGAGGAAAGTTTTTTCTTTTCCTTTGGAAAAATCAAAAGAGGCTTGAAATTGTAGGTCATTAAATTAATAAACTATCGATATTTCTGTTCCATTAGTTATATAATTAGATCATAACAGTACTGGGCCGAAATTAAATGTTACCTTATCTTACGCTATTTTTACAATAGTTTAAAGATAGATGTTTTATAATGTGTTTGTTTGTTTGATTTACTTTATAAACATAAGGAGCTTTTTTCTGTTGATTTTTGAAAATCAATTAAGTAAAATAATTGTTTTAGTTGTATTTTGTTCTCAGGAGCTCCCATTAAGTTTTCCATTCAAGGGATAAACAATTTCAGTTTCAGCAATTCTGTAGTATATTTCCAATCTGTAAAGTGGTCAATAAAACTTTATCCTAACTTTCTTCCCCATATTTTAAATCCTCTTTTTAAAGAAAATTTTGTCTTAAATGTTTTATATTGAATTGTCTGGTAAGCTGTTTTTAATGTGATAAGACAGAACATGTATTTACATGAAGCAAAAGTTATCTATAGCTTACATAGTGTGTATTCGTAGGCTTTGAAGGTATATTCACTAACTTATCTGATCTTTTTAAATATTTTTGGTATTTAGGAGTAGTTCCTGTACATTTAATTAGACCTTTAAAAATACCTATATTATAGAAAATAGGAAATAACTATATTGTAGGAAATAATTAAAATAGTGATTTTTTTTGATTCTGAAAACAAAATTGAAGACAAGTGTTGCCAGAATGTGTGAGACTGCTCCTAGAAAATGGAGTGAGGAAGGAAGCTGGCATGCTAAAAAGCATCATCCTCCAAAATCTTTTTTGTTTCCAAGCCGACCTCGAATACTAAGTAGTCTCCACATGCTTTCTAGAAATGAAAAGGAATTGTAGTTGCAATCAATGCTTTGCCCTACCTACCCAAAAAAGACAAAAAATATTATTAGAGTTAGTATTTGCAAAGAACTAGAGAGAATGGTAGAAAGCAAAACACAAATAAAGGTTGTAGTTTGTGACAAGTGGTTTGTGACAAGTAGCAGCCATCTCTTGTGCTCATTGGCCTCAAAAGACTAGGAAGCGTTGTTTTTGTAACCTTTTACACGCACACGCACGCACACACACACTTTCATATAGTCATGAAGTTGTTTAAGTAAGTTTCAGTTTTCTTAGGACCAATTATGAAAACAATAAATTACAACCTTGTTTGTATCATTCTGGTTTAAATTCCTCCTCATTGGGAAAAATATTCCTATAGAAACTTTCTGTTTAAGCAATGAATATACACGTTATAAATTGTATAAAAGACCCAGAATCTTTGGTTGATAATTTGCAGGCTACATAAATATTTTTTTTAATTATCTGGCAGGATATTAGTTTTGCTTGGCTTCTCCTTTATAATTAATTATTTCACTTGCTGGAAGTCAAACACAGGTATTTGGATCAAGGCTTTGTACTGCAAAGAAAAAGCTCTGATTGCCTTTATATTAGGCTAAGCAACACAAAATTAAAGAATTAGTTTTTCTTATAAAATGGCAGTATCAAAGGGAAAGGGATGAATGAGCCACTTTCTATAACATCAGTTTTGTAGTACAAGACAATGCTTTTCCTGCACTATGGGATGAAATGGCTACAGATAAATTCGGGCACAATGCACTTAATGACTGCATTGGTTAGCGATGGAAGCTCCAGTACTGATTATGGTTGTAAGTCAAGGACTAAAGAGTGCTTATGGGTCCTGCATAGACAACATGAAGTAATGGATTAATACAAGTTGGTGCTTTATCATTTTTTATTATATGGGTTTGTGATTGAATACACATTCTATGGCAACTGCAGTATGAAAATGCTTATATAATGTAATCTCAGAATTCCAAATATAATCCCCAAAGTTTGAACTATATCATTTTTTAAAAGAGTTGAGGACCACGGAGTAGCTATAATCCCATTACAACATGTAGTCATCGGGGATCTTGCACAGTGTTTTCATGATTTTTAGTTTTTAAATTGTGATATATATGTTTGAAAACACTGATGTTAGTTTTAATTAGTCACAGGGAGCTTCAGGGACCTGGGTTCCCCATGTCTTGTGTAGAAGCTTTTTCATGGGGTTAAATAATTTAGGTGTAATAAATCTTGTGAAATGTTTAGCACACTAGGTTATGTACAGTATATGTCAATATTGAAGAAATTGACTTAAACTATTATTTAGAAATTTAGTACAGGTAGTCTTTGACTCACAATCACAATTGAGCCTAAAATTTATGTTGTTAAGTGAGACATTTGTTAAGTGAGTTTTGTCCCATTTTGTGCCCTTTTTAGCCACAGTTGTTAAGTGAATCATTGCAGTTAAATTAGTAACACAGTTAAGTGAATCTGTCTTCCCCATTGACTTTGCTTGTCAGAAAGTTACAAAAGATGATCACATGACCTCAGGACACTGCAACCATCATAAATATGAGCCAAGCGTTGAATTTTAACCTTGTGACCATGGAAATACTGCAACGGTCATAAGTGTAAAAAATGGTTATAAGTCACCTTTGAACAGTCACTAAATAAACTGTTGTAAGTCGATGGCTACTTGGATAAACATTTTAAAGTACTA
>NW_015386686.1:154906-274910 GCF_001527695.2 Protobothrops mucrosquamatus
CCCCCCCCCCCCCCCCCCCCCAGTTTGGGAGACTTTCTATCTTTTGTTCTGGATGGAGTTGCACTACCTCAGGCAAAGCCTATGCACAATTGGGGGTCTTCCTCCTGCAGCTCAAAGAAAAGGTGACAGCCATGGCTAGGAGAACCATTGCATAGCTATTATGCACCAGTTGACATCCACTCCTCAGCCAGGAGGCTGTACTCACAGTCCTTCATGTCTTGGTCACCTCCCAATTGGACCACTGCAAAGAACTTTAAATGGGGCTGCATTTTGAAGGTTCAGCTCTGGGGTGTCAAACTGGCGGCCTGTGGGCCGGATGTGTCACGCGCAAGCCATGCCCACCCCACTATGCAAAGGCAAAAACCGTCATGATGCGTCACGTGACGCGATTGAGTTTGACGCCTGTGGTTCATCTGATGCAAAATACGGCAGCCTGGGCAATTAAAGGTCCTTATTCAGCATGTGCTCTGCAAGCTGCATTAATTGCCAGTACGCTTCTGGCTTCAATTGAAGGTTGTAGTAGTTACCTATAAAGGCTTGCAACTGGGTTATTTGCAGGAATGGCTCTTCCCTATTGTATTTACTTTTCTGTTAGATCTCACAGGAGAGGGATGCTTTGGGTCCAGTTCATTAGGAAATGTCATCTGGCAAAATCCAGAAACAAAGCCATGCCCTGTAGAACAAGATTTCCCCAGAGCAGACCTGGGCATTTTATGGCTCCTGGGCCACATCCAGCCCTTTGACTGCCCCGTCCAGCTACATCAGTTGGAAGTTAGAAAATAAGTGTAAACAGTCATGCCACAGAGGGCAGGAAAAAAAGCCAAGTGTGCTCCTTTAGTCAGCTGGTGAGAGAAAGAACCTCTCGACATCTGTGGCAGAGCAGCAGCCAAGATGAGGCAAGGCTCTGCGCTCCCTCCTCTGTCAACATGTGAGTGCCTGCAGCAGAATTAAGTTCAGTCTATTGGTTTGGCCCTCCACAACAATCCAAATTTCTCATGTGGACTCTTGGGTAAAATTAATTGCCAACCTCTGTCCCAGAGATTAGACTTGCCCTGGTTTTGCTGAGTGTTCATAAAACCTTGAAAACCAGCTTTGTTATTAACCCTTAGATCCCAGGTGTGTGGTTGAGCTTGTATCACGGTTGTATTAACTGTTGGTTATTTTTTAAATCTTGCCTGCTGTGTATATTGGAATTGGAAATGTACTTTTGTGTTCACTGGGAGCTTTTTTTCTACTACTGAAAACAGAATATTTAGATTATAGGAACAATATTAAATTGCAGTAGTATTTCAAGATCTTAGAATTGTGCTGTTGTTTTGCGTCTTGGACAGACTTGTAGGAATTATGTAAAAAAATAAATTTGGTTTTGGCAGAATAACAGCATAACTGTTGGAAGAGACCTTGGAGGTCTTCTAGTCCAACCCAATTTCTCCTGCATAATCAGGAGACCCTATACCATTCCAGACAAGTGGCTGTCCAGTCTCCTCTTAAAAGCCTCCAGTGATGGAGCAGCCACAAGCTATTTCACTGGTATCTCTCTGTCGTTTCCATTGAGGTGTGCATAAAACATACAGTTTGCATTCATATTGACATTTGTATTCATAAAGTCAAATTTAGCAGTATTTAGAGGTTAAATAATTAACCAATATTTGTTAGTAGAATGTTGCTAATAAGAATACTGCATTTATATAACACATACTTAGCAGTAGGAGTTCAAAAAACTGATTTGGATCTAGATAATTATGAGCCAAAGAAACATTGGTTGTGTTTGATTAACTCTTCATGGGAAAAAATTCCCAGTCCATTAAAGCAAAATACATGGGGAGGTATTTCTAATGTGAGGACACTGAATATGGAAGCTAAGCTATAATGGATGTGTGGGCTATGAGGAGGTCTAAAGTAATTTATATAAATCATCTTACCTCAATTTTGGTTCACATTTCTCACGTAATGCTCTTCTGCTAGGTTGGAAACAGCCCTTCTGTGGAAGAGGCTTTCCTCTAGTGGAAGGGCTCCTTTGGATCCAAGCCACTGGCTCCAGTGGCCATTTGGAACATATCTAACACTGCACAGGCAGTAGAGTGAAAAACCAGTGTCATTAAATGAACAATGCAGACACAGTTATGAAGCTGAATTTCCTAGAAAGGAACTTGGTAGGTATAATTATTTGCAATTTTTAAAACTTGTCTTTTGTGACTGAGAAAACCTTCTAGTAAGGAAATAGAAATGTAAAGATTAAAGCAGCAATATATTCACTTGGTATGAAATATGTTTTTCACCTACATGGCTTTGCTTTTAACCTTAAATATGTTTCTTAATTGTGAGATTTACAGGTAGTTGTATAATTGATTGCTGTTATTTTCATTAAAATATGTAATATTTATTTAAAATTGACAAATATTTTTCAAGCCACCTAATCTTACTTCATATGGCCTAACGTTAATGTTTTTTCCTCTTCGAAAACATAACTGATTTTTTAAATCTGTTCTATTCAGGAGGAAAAAAAGCAAGAGCAGAAGTCGTAGTCATGATAGGAAGAGAAGCCGAAGCAAGGACCGCAAACGAAGCCGTGAACGTGAAAGAAAGAAAAGCAAGAGTCGAGAAAGAAAGCGTAGTAAAAGTAAAGAACGGAGACGCAGCCGTTCAAGAAGCAGAGAACGTCGATTCAGAGGCCGTTACAGAAGTCCCTAGTAAGTTGTGTGAAACTATTGTTTTAGGTTTCTTTAAGTGTAGGTAAATAGTAAAACTTTTAGCTTGAATATTTTAGAAAATTCAGTTGTAATATAATTATATCAGTGTGATAGTTTTACAATCATTCAGTTTAATGGTTATGATACTACTAAGAATATATCTCTTAATGATAAATGTCAAACAGAATGATAATGGCTGTATATAATACTACTTTTTTCTTTAATCCTAGTTCTGGACCCAAGTTCAATAGTGCCATGAGAGGAAAAATTGGCTTGCCACACAGCATGAAAATAAGGTTTTGGTTTTTTTTGTTTAATGAGGGATTTAATGGTTTATATTGATATTTATTCCCTTCATAATTCCGTATGTTTTTTTTTACAGCAGACGTCGATCTAGGAGCAAAAGTCCTTTCAGAAAAGACAAGAGTCCTGTAAGGTAGGCATTTGAATCTTGCTTAATGTTAAATTTCCATAGCATATTGAATGTTCTACACATTTGCATTCTACACTGATATGTCATTTAAAAATTCTGTTCTCTGTAATTGGCTGCTCTTGAAATTTGCAAAGATTCTGCTAGAAATCAGACATACTGTGAGTGTAGAGATAATTGGCAGTGGGATTCTTCTAGACTGGCGTTGCTAATATGCAGATACGTGAACATTTCGGAAAAGCAGTTTAGAAAACTTTTGCTGAGAATGGGAGATCTATTAAATAGTACATTGAAGTTAAAAGTACTTTTATAATGCTGTAAATAGGTGAGGTGCCTATACTTGAAATATATATCCACTGAAACTGCAAACATCACTTTAGGCATAGGGCTAAAGAGAGTCAAAATTTCTTGTTATATCCAGTTCCTTGTCCCATGCTTGTATGTCATTTTATATGCACATTTTGCATGTTGAATATTTATTTATTATATTTATAGGTCACTCATGTCAACTGAACAGCATATAAGCAAAAAGAGCTAATCAATCAGCATGTTAATACATTTCCCACAGAGAGCACATAGTTCATAAACTAGTACCTGGGGAAAGCTAGGGCTTCAGAGTCTTAAGATGGCAGGATCAGGGCAAGTCAAACCTTCAGGAAATTGCTATTCCAGAGGCAGGTCCTGCAATAGAGAAGGCATGAGAGCTTAGCATTGGCTATAACCACATTCCAGTGCAAGAGTTAAAAGCATTCAAGTGAAGCTAAAATAGGAAGATGTCCAGGAAATCTCTTTCACTTCATTTGCAATATAGTCCATGTGAAAATACAAGGGAGATAGTTATGCAAACCTTGGGACAGAATTTATATATTGCTCAGGGAAAAAAACAGTGAAGACTGAAATGATTATCCTGATTCTGAAAGGAGGAGGGTAGATCTTGTGCTTTTGAAACACAGGGTACTTTCCCCCCGTCTTATAAAAGCAATTTAATGAATATCTGTATTTGAATATAGGTGATCTTAAAATAAAAATTAAATCTGGTCAAGCTATCTTGTTTAAATGTGTTTATATTGATAATAATATTAATAATAATTTCTTTTTTTCAGAGAGCCTATTGATAATCTTACTCCAGAGGAACGGGATGCTCGAACAGTATTCTGTATGCAGCTTGCTGCAAGAATTAGGCCAAGAGACCTGGAAGAATTTTTCTCTACTGTAGGAAAGGTGCGATATGGAGAATTTTTGACACTTTTTAAAATACCTTCTGGATTGTTCTGAGATATTTTATTATTTTATTTATTAATATCTACATCACCCATCTCATCTAAGTGACTCTGGGCATTTTACAACAGCGTAATAAAGCCATATTAATACATGAATGAAAGCATAGTTTAAAAACAGTTAAAATGGGTTAAAACCTGCAAGTGAAGATAAATCGGGTTAAATATTCAAAGATTAGGAGATAATCAAGCCAGCAGAAGAATCCTTGAACCACCAGCCATCACCAGGACTGCATCTTACATCTATGTGTAGGAGAAGGAATGACAGAAACTGGTGGCAGAGTGAAAGAAGAATCCCCCTAAAGTGTGTGTGCAGCCACATTCCGACTAAGTTCACCTTTTCCTGAATTCTGTTGGCCTTTATCTAGTACAGTGGTTCTCAACCTGTGGGTCGGGATCCCATTTGGGGTCGATCGACCATTTCACGGGGGTCGCCAAGCAAGGCTGTCCGCCATTTTTTTGTCTGCCATTTTTTCCCCCTTTTCCGGCGGGCGCCTTACCTCCCTTGGGCTGGGCCAGCTGGTGGTCGGCCTGCTCCATTTCTGCCGCTTGCCAGCTATGCCTCGGCCGGCGCAGGGGGCGGAACCACGCATGCGCGGCGCTCCCGGGCAGGGAAAGTCCTCGACTTTCGACCGGTTGGGTAGTCCTCGACTTACGACCGGTTTAGTCCTCGACTTACGACCGGTTGGGGTCGCGGCATTAAAAAGGTTGAGAACCACTGATCTAGTACCAAGATAGTGCTAATCTTAGATTCCTGTGCATGGGCATCATTAGCAATAAATCAGTTTAATTGGAACTTCATTTTTGGTCTTGATCTTTTGTGCCTCACACCATGCTAAGCCATGTCTTAACAGTCTTCTAGAAAATTAGAAGAGTAGCAGCTCACCTCATTTCTGGGGTAGGATGTTCCATTGGGTGGGAGCAGCAGCTGAGAAGGTCCTTCTGGATCCCATTAGTTGACTGACAGGACATGCAGCATGCTCTCCCTTGCTTAACCTGATGGCACAGGCTGATGTAATCAGGAGGAGACAGTTTCTCAGGTATTCTGGTCCCCATATCTTGAAGGGCTTTAAAGATGATAACTAACACATTGAGTTGAACCCAAAAGCAAACTAGCATCCAGTGCAGCTCATTTACATCCGTCATCCTAGAGGCACAAAAACTGCTCATGCTGCTGCTTTCTGCATCAGTTGCAGCTTCTGAATAATCTTCAAGGGTAGTCCCATATAGAGCACATTGTAGTTGTTCATCTGGGAACTGAGTAGGGGCATGAGTGACTGAAAGAACAGCTTTTCAGTCCAGGAAAGTGCATAGCTGGTGTACAACCTAAAGTTGAGCAAAGGCCCTCCTAGATATGATTGCCATCTGCTCCTTGAGCAGAAGTCATGAGTCCAGGAAGACCCTCCAGATTACTTACTGGATTTTTCTAGAGCAGTGCTATCCTATGCAAAACCAAGGATGGTAAACCCCCATAGCCACTCTGTTTTACCAGGTTCAGTTGAAGCCTGTTGTCCTCCCCCCCCAGGTTCGCAAAGCCTTGCTACAAGCTGTGTTACTAGCTCCCAGCTCCGGAACCAACCCAAAAGGATACCATGGTTGATGGTATCAAAGGCAGCTAAGGGTCAAGAAGAACTAGAATGGATGCACTGCCCCCATACTGCTCTTGCCAAAGGTCATCCAAAAGCTTCTATCCCATATCTGGGTCTGAATCCTTCCCTAAAACGATACAGTGGGAGACTGGGCGAAAGTTGTCCAGAACAGTGGGATCCAGTGCCAGCCTCTTGAGAAAATTAGAGTCTTCTATGTATCAACGTATTTATTTTATATATAAACTAGCTTGTATAATGTAACTGTTACGATATTATTACTTTTACTACATGGACATGGTTCTTCCATTTTATGCATACAGTATAGTGTATTCTTGGAAGCTCCCTACTGTGCATATATAGTGCAAAATAGATAAGTTATCTGGATGGAATCTTTTGTTAAAATCTCAGAAAACTAAGTAATTCTGTATCAGATATGAAAATTTCAGGTAGTTTGATTTTATATATAGTGGTATATACATAGCAAATCCATTAAAGCCTTCACTATATAAAACAATATTTCACTTTTTTTCTAGGTCCGTGATGTACGCATGATATCAGATAGAAATTCAAGGCGTTCAAAAGGAATTGCTTATGTAGAATTTGTTGATGTCAGCTCAGTTCCTTTAGCCATTGGATTAACTGGACAGCGAGTTTTGGGAGTGCCAATTATTGTACAAGCATCTCAGGTAAGTTTGACTTGAATTATTTTCTTAGTGCTAATAGATAAGACTTGATTTGATAAGACTAAACGATTCCTCAGATGTTGACCATATTGCTTAGTGTGTTGTTTCTATGTCTATAGTCAACATTATTAAAACTAGCTGTATTATTTTCACGATTATTCAAAACCTTAATTGAAACCCCAGCTGCCTGTTATGACTGATAAGGAATAGTTTGTCAGATCCTAGATTACATCATACATGCAAATTGGTGGAGATGTTTACTGCATCACTGATACTCTTAATCCTTTTCCACCTTGGCTGATTATATCCAATAGATCTGGCTTATGTGAGAAATAAGATTGTGAAAGGACGAGTGGTTTCCAGTCTCTTTAGAAGAGACAAGGAGCTGGCTTATTTTGAAGACAACATGAAAAGATCAGTAACAA
Organism: Protobothrops mucrosquamatus; assembly: GCF_001527695.2. Classification (NCBI taxonomy): domain Eukaryota; kingdom Metazoa; phylum Chordata; class Lepidosauria; order Squamata; family Viperidae; genus Protobothrops; species Protobothrops mucrosquamatus. The sequence goes on from NW_015386686.1 coordinate 162,001, forward strand.
TTGTTTTTATTTGGTGGAAGTAAGGAGTCAAAGGTTGATGGAAAATTCTAGGAATTTTGGATTATCCTGAAATTGAGTTTAGTTTAATTTTGCAGTAGACACTTCCCTGCCAACTTCTCAATATGAAAGACAGATAATCCTTTCCAGTTAGAGTTCATGATTTTCTTTAACTTTTGATGCCAAACCAATCATAAAAGACTGTTCATATGACAAAACTTTTAGCAGAAAATAGAACCAAATTTTGAAAGAAAAATAAAAGTATCAGCTGTGTTAATTCTCAGATAGCTCTCAAATATAAATGTTTTTATTCTCTAGTTTGTTCTCTAGCTTATATAACTGAGAAAGATTTGGATTTTGCATATATTTAAGAATGTTTCATGGTAGAATGCAGCATAGTTTATATTACTGTATATAGTAATCTATAGTATTTCCTGTGTATATAATTTTTTTAGGCAGAGAAAAACAGAGCAGCAGCAATGGCTAATAATTTACAAAAGGGAAGTGCAGGCCCCATGAGACTCTATGTAGGCTCATTACATTTCAATATAACTGAAGATATGCTTCGTGGAATCTTTGAACCGTTTGGCCGGGTAAGATTTTTTTTCAGTTCAATATCTCTGTGCTTTAATATTCAACACAAACAAGTATCTTTGTGCTTAAAAATCCTCTTATAGTATCATAATTTTTAATGTAATACAAACTCATTATAGAGCCAAGACAGTCTAAGCCCAAAGTTGAAATACAATAGGAGAGTAGGGAAGCAAATATTCCATGCGAGAGGGATGTTTATAAATCATGGGCTTTTCTCGTGGTCCAAGTACCGTTAACCTCTAACGTAGAGAACCTGTCTTCCCTTATTATTTCAACTGAACAGGAACATGGAAAGGAATATAGCCTAGCAACTATGTAGGCTTCTGTAAGTGATTACAGGTACTTGAGGTTACGCCCAGAAGCCTATTTGGTTACCAGTTGAGCATCCACAGTGCTGGTGTTTTCCTACAGTACTGTGCCACCACCATTAGTAATCAGACTGCTACACTCTCTATCAGCTGCAGTTTCCGAAATATCTTCAAAACAGTCCCAAACAGAACACATTATAAATATGATTTTATATGATTAATAGAATTTTAACATCAGAACAACTCAGATATAAAGCTGAAATAGTAATAGGTCTGTTTAATAAGTGCATATTAATTTTTTTAACATTTCCCTATTAAATCTGGAGTTATACTGTACATGTAGGTTTAAAAGGTGACTTTCTGAAAATTTAAATTGAGATCTTTAAAAATTGATCTTAGAAGCTGATAAATCGAAGTAATTTTATAATGTTTGATTTAGGTTTTATTGGTCAAAATTAGCATATTGAATTGGGCATTTGTATGTACAATTAATGTAATTAATATAATGGGGTTGGGGACGCCTGTTATAGCTAAAATGGCTCCAAATAAACAGTTTCTCCATCTTTTACTGTTCCTAAAAAATAAAAAGCAATATTGAAGGAGGTAGCATGTATTTTCTGTGTTTAACTTTCACCCTACATTAATTTTTATATATATATAAAATACTAATGGGTAATCTTTATCTTTTTCAGATTGAAAGCATTCAACTAATGATGGACAGTGAAACTGGGAGGTCCAAAGGATATGGATTTATTACTGTAAGTTTATATAGTTGACATATATGGGTTTGGAGACAATAAACTAACAGTTACCATGATAGTGCATTTATTATCAATCATAACTAGAAAATAATTTCAATGCATATAAGTAGCTTTTATATTGCATAATATGTGTGTAGCCCATTGTTTTAAATGGAGGCGGCATATGTTCTTGAACAGAAATCTTTCTTGTCACCCATCAATTTGTTTTAATTGATGATATTGAGATTAATCTGGGATGTTCTACAAGATCTCCCATGTTTTTTAATATTTTTTTCTGCGTGCTGCTGTGAGCCTTTAGAAATACGACAGCATAAAAATGTTAGTATAAGAAGTCCTCACTTAATGACTATCCTATTTAGCTATTGTTGAAAATTATGATGGCACCGAAAAATAAATTTTATGAACATTCCTTGCACTTAACTATTGCAGCATCCCCAATTGTCATGATCACCATTTGCACACTTTATAGCTGGTATCCAGCACACAGAATTAATGGAAAAGCCGGCAGTGAAATCAAGAGCCACAGTCATGTAATGTCTCGCTTAACAATCTCATTGCTTAGTCCCAACTGTGGTCAAGCAAAGATTACATGTAATAAATGCATGAACAGACATAAATGTTTTTGTCTGTTTTCACCCTTTTTATACCCTTATCTGTTGTTTAGGCCACCTCTATTAGTTTGTATCTAAATTGAATGTAGATATTGTGCTGCAACAATTGCTTCAAATGATAATTATATATTTATTTCAGTTTTCAGATTCAGAATGCGCTAAAAAGGCCTTGGAACAATTAAATGGATTTGAACTGGCAGGTAGGCCAATGAAAGTAGGACATGTGACTGAACGTACAGATGCATCCAGTGCCAGTTCATTTTTGGACAGTGATGAATTGGAAAGGACTGGAATTGATTTGGGAACAACTGGTCGTCTTCAGTTGATGGCAAGGCTTGCTGAGGGTAAGTGAATTAATGTGTACTATATACTTCTTTTTAACCCTAACCCTAACAGTTCACGAGTTTGCATGTCATCCTTGCTTATTTCAGTATCTGACATTGTATCATATTTTTCAATATTTCAATGAAATGAAGAGTTTATTAATATGATTTTCATAGTAGATTTAAACACAATCACATTTATTCTCAGAACTTTATAAAATGCATGTCCTAGTTAAAAGTAGATCCAAAAATAGAGTCAATGTTTTTTTTATTCCAGGTACTGGTTTACAGATTCCTCCAGCTGCCCAGCAAGCACTGCAAATGAGTGGATCATTAGCATTTAGTGCTGTAGCAGGTAAAATTAATTTTTAAATTATTATGTGGATATTATTCTAGAAAAATATAACTTTAAATAACAGTTTTGTGTGCTTCTTATTTGGAAGCAGGCACTCCTTTTCTAAAGCGTTTTCCTTTTGCCGAGATATACATCATGAATTTATATAATGAAAAAGTTACTTCAGGCTAGGACAGCAGGTGGGACTGGAATTGCTGTCGCTAAGTGATGCAGTTGTAAAGCGGGATGTCCTGTGAAAGTACTGCTTAGCAACAGCAGTTCCGGTTACTGTCATTAAACAAGGACTGCACAGTTGTTAATTGAAGACCTCATGTGACCATGACTTTCTGCCCACTTTCCCATTGACTTTGCTTGTGGGAAGATAGCAGGGGATGTCAAATTGTGATTGTGTGACTGGCTCACTGCTAAATGCGAGCTGGGCACTCAATGCTTGGATCACAATCACATGACCATAGGGATACTGGTCGTGACTACTACTTGTTCAACACCATTTAAGTTTGAACGGTCACTCAATGGCCAATGGCCATAACCAGAAGACCACATGTACTTATAATTTTCTATTGAGTGTGAAGTCTCTTCTCAAGATGCAATAGTATTAAAATTTTCCAATGTTCTTTTTCAGATTTACAGACAAGACTGTCTCAGCAAAGTGAAGGTGAGATTTAATTTGAATATTGTACATCATTTAGGAACTGGTCACCATTAGTTTGCTTGCCATTTATTAGAAGTAATCTCAGAATTTCAGACATTCTCTTCTATTGGATAAGAAAAGGGAAAAGCATTTATTCTACCATTTTGCCAGTTAAAGGTTACAGATACGTGAGCCTTATTTATAATTATTTATTTGTGTCTTGCCTTCATAATTTTTACAAATAACTCAAAATGGCAAATATACGCAACACATCTTCCTCCTCCTATTGTCCCAGTCACTTTGGCATATTCAGGAAAAACAGTAACACAACCAAACATTTGTAATACAGCCCATGGACCTCCACAGTAACATTGCAATATACAAGCAGTATATCAGAATATGCCAGTGCATTACTGCAATCACTTGACCCTGAAACCCATAAACTGAATCTTGTGTAAACTGAAATCTTTACATGTCATCAAGAATGAGCCATCAAAGGTAGAAGCAACTGTCTGGGTTATATATCTGGTAGTATATAGTCAGACAGAATGCCAGCTACATTAAAAAATGAAAGAACACACAACTGAAGCAAAAAGCCAGGATCAGAAATATCTAACTACTTGCTTATTACTTTTATTTATTATTAATTAGTCAATTGAAAGCAGTTTAAATACAGTTAAATAAGTTAATGACAGCTTCATATTATCCTAGTTTGATCTATTAGAAGACTTCTCAGTTGGACGGTCTTAACTATAAACTTGATCATGCTGGTAACAGACAAACTTAATCCTTGGAGAAAATAACCCAATAATTTCTTTGGAGGAAATAAAACAGTTGAATGCAAGATATTCAGTATTTGTTTCCAAGAGTTTGCTTAAACATTTTATTTGCCTGATCTGAGGTTAAGTACTGAATTGATAAGCCATATTGTAAAATATTTTTGATATATGTGACATATCAATCTGTTGCTCTAAAGTATTATTTTGGATAATCTGCCAGATTAGAAAACATCCTCCACCAACAATTTCAATCTTTAATTATAGAACAACTTTGTATAGGATAGGCCTGTTTCAGGTCTAACTGAAGAATCTTGAGTATACTTGTCCCATTCCCAGATTTGTGATTGAGTAAGGGGCTTTTAGTAGATTCTGTAATTCTGCAATTTACATTAATACTGGTGCTTTTGCCTTATAAACCTTTAATATAGTACTCAGTGAGCCTGCAGACTTATAATTCATTAACTTAAATAAACATTTTGGATTGGCCATGATCCTCATTGAATTTTTGAAAAAGCTTGTCTATGTTACTAAAAGCCACCCATAATTATGGGGAGGAGTTTTATGGGCTACCCATCAGTCACCCATTCCCTCAAAATGAACCATATATATGTAAATGGGAAAATGTAGAAACAATTGACCACACAAAAACAGCAGAACGGCTAGAGAATTCCTTTTCGGAGGCAATGCCTTCACTGATACTATTTTTGCCTTTTGAGTTAATAGACTCCTTTCATGGTTAGCTTGTGGATTCAGAATGAAAATCTTTGCTTATGAGGAATTGCATTTCATAACAGAATTATATTGTATATTTTTAAAGCTGATAGGTAAACCAAAATAAAAATAACTGAAAAGTCATTCTATGTTTTCTTCTTCAGTCTTAGCTGCAGCTGCTTCTGTACAACCACTTGCAACACAATGCTTTCAGCTGTCCAATATGTTTAATCCCCAAACGTAAGTTAACCTAATGTAGTTTTCTAAAATATTTCTCTATTTGGTATAAAGGCATAGGTTTATTGCCTTCTTAATTTATTCTGCAGTGAAGAAGAAGCTGGCTGGGATACAGAAATTAAAGATGATGTGATTGAAGAATGTAACAAGCATGGAGGTGTTGTCCACATTTATGTAGACAAAAATTCAACTCAGGTATGCTTTTAAAATCCATATCTAACGATAGCATTATGCTCAGGCCCTTTATAAAGTTTTATAAAAGTGTTCATGCTATTAATATATCCAATATATAGATTCATTTTTCACTGTTATTTGACTAAAGTATTCTAACATGAAGTGACACAAACATTTGCTTGTGTTTTTTGACATTTCGATATGTAAACAATTCCCATTTCTAATAATTAAAAATTTAAGACACAAATATAATAAAATAGCATGCAACAAAATATCATTATGACTGCCACATCCTCTCAGGATTGGGAACAGTGAAATCATACATTGATTACATCTACAAAAGCCTTCCAGATGGAGAGGTAACAGAGTTATAGGCCCTGTATAGTTTTATAGTGATAACTAGCACCTTGAATTGCATCTGGAAGTTTACTTGACAACCAATGTAGCTCTCCCAAAGGTAGCATAAGTACAGCCTGGGCCACACAGTATGTGTCTGCATTTTGAATCATTTGTAGCTATTGAATAATCATCAAAGGCAACCCATGTAGACTGAATTGCAAAAATCTAGATATGAAGAAGTCATGACTGTCAACAAACCTCTAATTTTAGGAAAAGCTGCCATAAATCCAGAGGTTTGACCATGGCTTCCACCTAATCTGCCAGCAGGAGCTGTGAGTCCAGGAGAACATTGGATGACTCTATATAGAAGTCAAAGAGTCAAAGCTTTTGAATCAACAGCCACTCTAAGTCTAAGCCTGTTTCTTCCCAACCAGTATCTAACTACTTTCAGGCACAAGATAGAATTTTATTCACATCTAATGTCTAGCCTGGAGCAGAGATGTATGTCTAGGGATCATCAATGTACTGACAGCATCTCATCCTGTACTGGGTGGATATCCCAAAAGTCCTTTTTCAAAAGTGAGCTGGACTTTTTTGTATTTTGTTGAAGATGTTTTGCTTCTCATCCAAGAAGCTTCAGTTCTGAAGAATCTTGGATTAGAAGTGAAGCCTCTTCAAGGAAAAGTCCAATTGCCTATTGAAAAAGCACCTTTGGGACAACCATGACATGGATGACTGAGAATCTCCATAGGCATATACTGGTGGATAATTTTTCCCAACCGCTTCATGTAAATATTGAATAGTAAAAATAATTTACTGTTCAATAGTATATATTAAATAAAAAGCCACACTTCATGATTCTTCATTTTGGAGTGCCCTGGGGGTATGATCTTTCCTTCCCTAACTGACTGGAACAGCCCACTCAAGAGAAGAACCACTGCAACATATGCCTTAAAATCTAAGTGCTCACAGTTGATGGTACCAACAGCTGTTAAAAGGTTCAACAGAACCACATCATACTTCCTCTATATAGGTCCTACCACTAGTCATTCATAAGAGCAACTTATATCCAGACCTGAATCCTGATTGATAGGAGCCTGCATAATCTCCTCATTGTAATTTATGTCCTTCCACCTTTTGTTGAACATTTCCATATTAAGGAAGGGTTGAGCAGATCAGTATATCAAAAGAGTTTGGGTAAAGGAAAGAGATATTCAGGAAGATATCCACTAAACCGTGGCTTTTGGTTTTAGGGCCTTCTGTGTTTGGGGACTTATCATCATCAGTGCCAGATGGTGTTACCCTGTCCAAACAGACCTAGGGCACAATCTGGGAGTTCTACTGGTCTCACAATTCCTGCTTGAAGAATTGGGCATCAGTTGTGCCCATTCCTGGATCAGGAGGCTCTACTCTCAAGCCTCACCGTGTTTCCCTGAAAATAAGACCCGGTCGTCGTCTTAATTCTTTTTTGCCTCCAAAAGAAACACCAGGTCCTATTTTCGGGGGATGCCTTACCTGCTTAGGACAGCTGCAGCCAGGCCTCCCACACCCCGACACCTGCCTTGCCGGCCCAGTTCTTCTGCGGCCGCTTGCCACCAGTTGCATGCGTTCTCCCCCCCCCCCCCCCCCCCCCCCCCCCCCCCCCCCCCCCCCCCCCCCCCCCCCCGTTTCGTCATCAGAGGCCTTCCAGAAAGGCTGGGGAGGTTGGGGCCTGTGCGTCAATCTGGAGTTTGTTTCTTGACTGCAGAGGCTCAGCCTGGTCATCTCCTACAGATATACTCTAAGATATATTTTTTTGCTTTTACTTTAGTCAAAAAATTTTGCCAATTGTTTTAACCTTTACTGATTTAACACAAATTCTTTTTAAAATTAAGCAATTAGCAAAGTCAAAGTATTAATAATAATAATAATAATAATAATAATAATAATAATAATAATAATAATAATAATAATAATATAAGTTGGAAGGAACCTTGGAGGTCATCTAGTCTAACCCCCTGCTCAGGCAGGAAACCCTATACCATTTCAGATACATGGTTGTCCAGTCTCTTCTTAAAAACTTCCAGTGTTGAAGCATTCTGGAGGCAGGTTGTTCCACTGATTAATTGTTCTGTCAGGAAGTTTCTCCTTAGTTCTAGGTTGCTTCTCTCCTTGATTAGTTTCCATCAGTTGCATCTTGTCCTACCTTCAGGCGCTTTGGAGAATAGCTTGACTCCTTCTTTGTGGCAGCCCCTGAGATATTGGAACACTGCTATCATGTCCCCCCTCGTCCTTCTCTTCATTAAACTAGACATACCCAATTCCAGCAACCGTTCCTTATATGTTTTAGCCTCCAGACCTCTAATCATCTTTGTTGCTCTTCTCTGTACCCTTTCTAGAGTCTCAACATATTTTTACCAATTGATTTTTTTCTTAAAATTTCTATGCCAATATCTGTTGGTTTACAAATAAAAAGATCAATTAAATATGTTTGTCTAAGCATTTAAATAGAGAACAGCAACTTGTTGAAGAAAATAGATTACTAGGTAGAATGAATCTATATTGTACTAGGTTAAAGGCATTGCAGGGCAAAACATTTTGAACCAAGATACCTCACGTGGGCTAACTTACCTATGAAATCCAGGACCCATGATTCCCATGAAATTTAAATTTTATAAAATGTTTTATGTTTTACATTGTTTTAAAGCATTTTATGACATAGTACAAAATGTCATAAAACGTTTCCTGTGGTCAACTGCTGAAGCTTGGCTGCTATACAATTCAACATGGGCTACTTTCCAAGTGGAAGCCTATTGTCTGCCATCCAGATATGGAGAGAGGACATCAACAGCATTGCTTAGTTCACCAGGATGAAGATATACTGTATAACTGGATAACATGAGCATACTGATGTTAGTTCACTTCATGGTGACATGATCTCACCAGGCTGAGATGGTAGACTAGATTCTTGTGAACACTTCATCAGGACAAGGGGGATAGTATCTGCTGTGACATTACTGAAGGCATTGAGGAAATGGTTAATGGGCTGTCTAGTAAATACTGTTTTTTTTTTATACTTCAGGGCAACGTATATGTCAAATGCCCTTCAATAGCTGCAGCAATTGCAGCTGTCAATGCATTACATGGAAGATGGTTTGCAGGTAAGTCAATATTTACTATTTTGCTATAATATAACTAATAGGTATGAATTAGGGATGGAAAATTTGCTCTTCCAGATGCATCTTCCATCCTCCCATCAGTATTTGACCTACTATCACCAACTCATTTGGGCCGGGAGTGGGAGTCTATAGGAAAAGGTGCTCTTAACTGGTGAATGCTTCTTAAAATGATGTAAAAGTATATTCCCCAAATTTGGTTTTCAGTGTTTTCAACTCTTAACCATATAGTGACTAACACATGTACGACTGTCAGGAGCCAATGGAAGTTGCATTTCAAAACAAAGGAAAACTTTTTTTAATAAACATAAAAGATTATTTGATGTGATTTCTGCTAGGGGTTAATTTAAGAGATGATAAGTTGATAATTCCAAATTTAGGAGTTAACAAAAGTAATGAATTGATTTGAAGAGTATCTTTGATCGTGCCTATTTTGTATAATGAAACCATTTCTTGTTTGTGACAAATTGCCCCGAGGAAATTTAGTCGATAGGCAGATGTTTCTCATTTTACATTTGGCTGACACTTGGAGAAACATGAAATCTGCTTGCTAATTCCAGAGTTCTACACAAGGGCACAGCAACATTACCTACTGACCAGTGTGACCTACGTTATCTTTGCCATACTTAGTGCAAATTGATTTATCTTTATGGATGGGAACCAAATGTCCAATTGTTACAAGCATTATAAAATTCTTTAATTATCCTATGTGACATTTTATCTCCTGAGGGATTGCTTTTTAAATAAATGTTTCATATTGGGTCTTGTGACTGTAATAAACATATTGAATATGTTTTGGTTGTAGTTGAGTCATACTGAATGATGGATATTCATTGTAGGAATGAAATGTGAGTTATCTAAAATAAATTAAAGCTGGAAGCTATTTCCTATATTTTATCGGCATTGTACTTTGTCCTATTAGATGTTAAGACACTTTGTTTTCTTCTTTTACAGGTAAAATGATCACAGCAGCATATGTTCCTCTTCCGACGTACCATAATCTTTTCCCAGATTCTATGACCGCAACCCAGCTCTTGGTTCCAACTCGGCGATGAAGAAGGATTGAGTCAGTTTTGTACATAGCTATTTTTGAACGAAGACTTGAGTTACCTTTATTTAGATGAAAACAAAAGGAAAAAGATGTAAAGTCCTTTTGTGTACATTTCCTGTTACCTTTAAAGAAATATATATAATAAGCAGGAATGCTGTGATTATTCTCATGATTAGCATTCCCACTGTAAACAAAGCTGACTACTTGTTCTGCCTTGTAATTCTTGTACATTTAGACTTTTGGCTAAAGTATGGTGTAGGAACAGACATAGGTTATAGAAAAGTTTTTTTCTGTAAAAGATGGAGAGGACATTTTTAATGTTTTGCGAGCCTTCCTTTTAATGCAGAAATTGCATTTTACATTTATTAAAATGAATATGCTCTGCTAAAGGTTAAAATCAGATTTAACTGGACATATTTGGTGTGTTTTGTATGGATTGAAATTTGAAGAGGCTACTGAATGATTTTCAGTCATCTGATCTGCCCAAGTAATGTTGAACAGCTGGAAAGATTGAGAGGATTAGAAGATTTTATTTCTAGATGGTAACTTTTGATTGTCTCTGTAAAAGTTTCTTGTAAATAAGGTGTAAGGTGTGTTTAGAATTCCAAACAAAGCTATCTCTGCATTTCCAGATTAAAGTTCCAATGATTGCAGGGAATGTACTTAATTAAAAGTTGAAGTAGGAAATGCAGGAATATATTTTGTCTGGTTGCATATAATCTCTGCTCTTTTTTAAGCTCTGTGAGCTCTGAAATATATTTTTGGGTTACTTCAGTGTGTTTGACAAAACAGCTTAATATTTCTATCAACAAACAACTTTCATATTGCAACAATCTTTGTAAGAACCACTCAAATAAAATTCTCTCAAAGGCCTCCAGAAGAATTATTTTTTATAAAACTGAAGATTAACTTTAGTCAACATTAAATCTCTTTAGGTGAGCCAGAAGCCTGATTTGTAATTTACATTTACAGAATGAATCAGCAGTATAGTTAAATTTTAGAGCAATCCTTACGCTTAACAGAAACATCTCCTACATATATTTCCTTATTAAGACTTTTCAAGTATCTGTTTGAGGAAGTCTCCTTTGGTGCTTTTCTTCACTTTTCTTTTGCTGCACAGAACCATTCAAAGAATGTCTTGCATTTTAAGAACAATTACAGTTTTCAAGATATGGGGGGGGGGGGAAACCTGCATATTTTTATGGCCAGTTGAGGAGGACTTCCTTTATTTCCTTCTATAGCTGTTGGTCAGGTAAACTGATTTCATTTCCAAGTTGAATTTGATTTAGATGTTTTGAGTCTTAAAGAAGGAAGGTTCTAGTGAATCTAAAAGTCAAAAGTTGAAAAATCCTGATTCAGAAGTTTTATTAAAAACAATATATTGTTTAAAATAAGATATGCCCATGACAAAAATAATAAATTTCTGAGCTCTATTGCTATATTTTGTTCATTGCATAAGGAAGATTGCATATTTTAACTAATTACCCACTTGGATTTAAAAAAGTTATGGGTGTCAGTATAAGAAAAAATAACATTTTGAAAAACACTTGAAACATACTTGAGATTGACAGATTTAAATTTCTGACATACCTTGCAGAATATGTCAGTTATTTTTGGGGAACAACATGGAGTAAAGTGCATTATTTGTTCGAAGTTTGTTTTGGGACTGAAAATCATTTTCAGATCGCATTTTTATCCAAGAAAGTGCATATCTTACATATTTGGTGGGCAGTATTCTGTTGCTCAATTCTTGGTACAAGTTGATCGTGAGCAATTGAAACTATATTATGTAAATAGATAGTATAGGACATGATAAAATTATTTATTTAAACAGGTTTACCACCAAAATTACTGCTGTGCTAAATTACAAAAAACTAAGTTTGTTGGAAGGACTACCCAGTTTGAAGATATATAAGAAATGCATGCAGTTATATATCCAATATTCCTGCTAGAACAGTCTGTTTCCATCGCATACCATTGACATCCTTGCCTTGAAAACCATTGAGGCACACTGTAACGCAAAGCTTTCTAAGAGACAGAAGAATCAATAGCTGACTATTTTAAGACCTATACAGTACTAATTTGGCCTGAGCTCATAGATACCAGTGCTGTTATGAACCCGTCTCATTTTCTTTACTACCCACCAGTCAGCTCATTGCAGATACTGTAACAGCTTTGTTTTTTATGGTGTAAATATTAATAGTTAATATTAATGACACGGAGAGATAATGAGAATTTTATTCCAATTTTCATAACCCTTGCCCTTTAACAACATATTTCTTTTATCTAACATGATTCTCCAATGTTTTTCAAATTAAGATTATTCTTGTTATTTTCTGGCTCATGCCCATAATTTTGTAAATACCTCTCCTGTTTGTATAGCTCAGTAATAAGCTTATTGAAGGTCACATGCTTACCAGAAAAAAAGAATAATCTTCAGATAGTGGGCCTGAATGTCATAGTGTCTGAAATGTTGATAGAATGAGGTCTAGCTTTGTAAATACAAGAATACTGTGAACGTTGAGTTTGCTGTAATCAACTTAATATTCCTACTCCCAACTCTTTCAAAGGGAAGTATTTTTCTAAAAATGTGATCACTTATCTTGCTTTCATTTTAAAAAATCTTTTCATTCAGTTACAAATGTTGCTTCCTTACACCTTACTGTCTTACGACAATTATTTAATAATAAATAATTAGTAAGTTACTTATGACAGATTCGTCATTCTGGTGACTTCAAAACTAGAATGAGGACAGACAACAACTGGAACGGAAGACATGCATTGGGAAAACTAAATAGCAGTGGCTGATTTACAGCAAATGTGCTGAGGACAACCTGCATCGCTAACACAATGTTAAGACTTGTAGACTATGACATACTTGATTAAATCATAATATGTCAGTGTGATCTTAAAAAACATCACCATCAATCATGTTGTGCAAGATGCTGAGTGCTGGGCAGGCTAATTTAGTCACTCTTCAATCTAAACATAGTCCCTTTGCATCATAAACAACCAAAGACTGTCAAGTGTATCAAGCATGATTTGATGAAAACTACAAGACCAAGAATAAGGCCTGTGCAGATTAGTAGAATGATCCATCATTTGTCTCAAAGACATACAAGTTTAAGCACCTTCAATCCAAAGTATATGTGCTGGCGCCATGCACATGGGCAAACAGCTATGCACCCCCGTGGCAGGTAGCAGCCTGTTTGCGGATGTGCAAATGGACCATGGACACCCATCCCGCGCTAGCGTCGTTTGCGCCCACACATGGGCAAACGGCCATAGGCACTAGCCACGGGGGGGGGGAATGCACACCCACACGTGCACGCACCGGCCAGTCATCTCCGTGGCCCGCTGGCCAAGAGCCCACAGCCGGTCCCGGGCGCAGCCCATAGGTTGGGGAGTCCTGCCCTAGACCTCACAGTATTGATGAGATCAAGAAAGTGATCTTGCAGCTGAACTCAAAACAGGACAGATTAGCATTCCTGCTGAGATCTACAAAGCACTAACCCGAAACGCCTTGTAGATGTTTCAAAACATCACGGAAGGAGATGCCTACAGTTCTACAGCATGTGTGATGTAGCCTCCACCGATGGGTTATCAATGCCTCCTTGCTCAGTTTAGACTAAGATCAAACTTTGGCCACGCCTCCCTGGGCTGTCCTTCCCCAGTTCTTAGTCTCGGCTCAGTTAGGACACACTTTGATACTCCTCTGATAAGCAATTAGATTTAGGCCTTAGCTTCAGTAGAGATATTTTATTTCATTATTTACTTTGTTTTCTTCCCTTTGACTGTTTATTATTACTTTTAAAAATTAGACTGATTGTGGTTTTTTTGTAGCCTTTTGGGGGATTCCCGGCAAGGACGCCTCACTGAGGGCCTCACCTTCGCCGTTTTGGCCTCCGATCGGTCGCCTTTGAGCGCTGCGAAGGGGGTTTTCCCCGAACGCTCCAGCCGTTTTTCATCTCGGGCTGGCTGCCGGCTCCGTGAGGGAAAGTTTCCCTCAGCGTGGGAGGTGTTCGACTAGGCCGGCGTCGCTGGGGGGGGGCGTTTTTTTGCCCCGAGAGCTTGCAAGCCTCCGTTTCTTACGATCGGAGCCTTGCCGTGGCGCTGGCCTTTCCCCGCCGCTTTTCGGCTCGCCATTTCGTCAGGCGCACAGAGAGGGAATCCCCGGGCGCCAGGAGCACGCCGATCGTCAGGGAGTAGGCCGCAAACGGAATCTCCTCTCCTCGCGGCCACGAGGCTCCAGAAAAGGACAGGAGCGGGCCGTTCGACAAAACGCAAGTTTTTTGTGGCTTGTTCGGAAAGGGGGTGAAGACTGGGTGGCAGAGGCCCTTAGGTGCCCTTGTCCACCTCACATTCCTCTCAGGTCGCCATTAAGACGGCCACGAGGCCTGCGTCCGCCATTTTGTCGTCAGGCTAGGTGTGGCCGCCATTTTGTTGAGGCCTTTACTCCGGCTGAGGCTGGGCCTATTAATACAAGTCATAGCCTACTGTGTTAGGCTCTCAAGGGGGTGTTCCACTATCATCCTGATCCTTGTCTGGACCTTTGCCTGGAATAAGGGAGCCCCTTATCTCCTCACTCCTGGTATAATTCACTAACAGTAATCCTGGTATTTCCATTGGGAGTTTTCATTCCACCTGTTCCCATTAGCTCGCGGCGCTGTGCCTGCAGGGCCTGAACAGGCAGTTTTACTAGGCTGTCTGGCTATTTGCCATTGTGGTTGTCTTAGGGCGCGGGAAATATTCCCTCCCGGACAACTTGATCTGCGTGTTTACCCCCACTGCAGGGCTTCTCCTATTTGGAAGGCCCGGCTCACAATGGCAGATAGTGTTTCTCCTCAGACTTTGCAGGGTTCGAGTGCCCCCCCCGCTCAATCAAAGCGCAGATCATCTGAGGTAGGCGCGGGGGGAAAGAAGAAAGCCAAAACCAAACATCTGTCTACAGAACCCTCCAAGGCTGCTGAGCGAGAGGCCTCGAGACATCTGGCATTGGAGAAAGAATTCTCCAGAGCACAAAGACTCATGTCCAGTGAGGCTGACGTGGTTCCCCCTGCCTCTGGGTAATTCACCATTTGAGATTCCGCCAGTACCTTCCTATCAAGCCCCTTTGGCTTGGTCTCCTCAAGGGGGAACTGAACAGGTCGGTCTCCCTTCTCCCCAGCCAGGGGTACCGATACATCCTTCTGGCCCTTCGGTTCCAGTTACCTCAAACACCCCTCAGCCCACTGAGGCCTCTACTTCTGGTGTTGCCCCCACAGACCAAACCTTCTGGGCACAACAATTTAACTCATTTATGCAACAGGCCTTCACCCAATTTGTAGCATCTTCCATGGCTCAGGGGTCTGCCCAGGTCCCATTCGCCTCACCTCCAACCTTACCAGCAGGTCGCGCTGAGGGTCTTCAGCCCACGGGCTCTTGTATTTCGGAGACCTCCTCTCACCTTGGGGAGGCGGAGTCGGTTGACTTAGACGCTCCTGACCTGCCTATGTCTGAGGATGAGGAGGGGACTTCGGATCCGGCTCCAATGGCCGGTCTCTTCGATCCTTCTCTCTTCAAGTCCCTTTTACTAAAGGCCTGTGCTACGGCCAATTTGGTCACAGAACAGGAACCTAAACCTTCAACATCGACTCCGCAGGAGTCAAACCCCTTATTTGTGGTGAAGGTTGCGGAGGAAAAACATATTCCTTGTCCTGTAGTGTTCCACGACACGGTGGAGGAACAATGGGCATCACTGTCCACTTCCACTCATCCAAGCAGCACTGAGAAGAAACTAACGTTTCCCCTAAATTTTCTTCCCTCCTTGAGGTTCCTAAGGTAGACGCCCCGTTGACGTCTTTATACTCCACGTCCACGGTTCCGGGAGACATGGCAGAGAACTTCAAGGCGGAGGACAAAAGGTTTGAGTTTTCTCTCCGCAGAGCTCATCAGGCCTCTGCCTGGGCCATCAAGGCGGCGACTTCATCCTTCTTTGCGAGGACCTCCATCATGTGGCTCCATGAGTTACAGGCTTTACTTTCCCCCGATCAGGTGCGTGCACAACAAAACCTGGGGAAGCTGCTGGCTGCTGCGGAATATATGGCAGACGCGTCCCTCCACGCGGTCAAGCACTCTGCAAGATCTATAGCGGCCACGGTAGCGTCTCGTAGATTCTTGTGGCTTAAGCAGTGGAGGGCAGATCTCAAGTCGAAATGGCGTCTGTCTACGGACGCGTATAAAGGTAGTCAACTATTTGGGGCAGTTTTAGAACCACACCTGGTTGAAGGTAAGGATAAAAGGAAGACATTGGTTCAC
Source organism: Protobothrops mucrosquamatus (assembly GCF_001527695.2). Taxonomy (NCBI): domain Eukaryota; kingdom Metazoa; phylum Chordata; class Lepidosauria; order Squamata; family Viperidae; genus Protobothrops; species Protobothrops mucrosquamatus. The sequence continues at coordinate 178,324 of NW_015386686.1, forward strand.
CCCTCCAAAAAGGTGGACAGGAGACCTCAGCAGGAGTTTCGCAGGCAGTCCTTTCGGGCTGGAACTTCCTGGGACTGGCGCCAGCCCTTTTGAGCAGGGCAGCCCTGGGATGGATCCAGAGGTTCCCGATCCTTTTCCCTCAGACAGGATCGACAACAGGGCCGCCAGAGCGCAGGAACCAGAGGACAATTCCAGTATAAACGCCCATTTCGGGGAACTGGAGGACGTTCTTTCAAGAGGCCCAAGTGACGCCATTGTGGATCCTCCCATAGGCGGTCGGTTGTCTCTGTTCACCGACGTTTGGGAGGCCACCACCAACGATGCTTGGGTACGAGAGACCATAAGGCTAGGACTAGCCTTAGAATTCCACTCCATTCCCCCAGACAGGTTTGTCCGGTGTCCAACCTTAAAACACGCAAACAGGGCGGGACTAGTCTCGCAGGCCGTCTCCCACCTGTTAGAAATAAAGGCCATAGAGCCGGTTCCTCGGGATCAAAAGGGAAAGGGGTTTTACTCCATCCTCTTTGTGGTCCCCAAGGCATCGGGAGGTTGGAGAGCTATCTTGGATCTGAAGGGACTGAACCATTTCATAGCCNTAGGCTGTATTTTCAGGAGGAGTGTTGTGTCAAATCAAGTGTGCTTCGCCTCGTCAATCAACAAACTGGGGAAGGACAGCCCAGGGAGGCGTGGCCAAAGTTTGATCTTAGTCTAAACTGAGCAAGGAGGCATTGATAACCCATCGGTGGAGGCTACATCTACATGCTGAGAAATGGCGTTCAGGTAAGACAACGCCCAATCTCTATGGAGGAGGTGCCTGATGACTTCCGTGATGCCTTCATTAGGGGTTTCTAAAATCATTAACCTGACAGGCATTTGATATTGCAATGGAGGCTTAAGGATCATCCTGAAATGTTATGAATGCCCAAGAAATTTGTGAAATCGATTCAGCTATTATTCCAACGGAATGATAGGATAGGTTCTCTACAATGGGAATTGATTGGTTGCATACACCATTTCCAATGAGCTAAAACAGGATTGCCTGCTATTTCCAGTCCTATTCAATCTGTTCTTTGCTTGCATGTTGTCAGATGCTGTGCAGGATTGGTCAGTTCTCTTACTCTCACCACTCGAACACATGGATTACAGCCAAGGTAATTAGAAGCTACAGCTGTTGACGACCACTGGCAAGTCCTGTGCTTTGAAGTCTCCACTGGCTTTGAAGATAGGTGGTACCAAAAACTGATTTAAAACTGAATGGTGTCAAAGAATAACATCCACAGCTACTATAATAATGGACTTTCAGTGCCCCCATTCTTATACTCGTGTTTCCAGATTGAGACTGCAGAGCCACCTTTGTGCCCACAGATAAACTACACAACAGCATGTCTTCATAACGGATCTCTGATGAATTTTAGAATATTTAAAGATATATATATATCTTTATAAATATTCTAAAATTCATTTTCCAAGCCCTAGATGATAAGATGCAGACGTTCCAATCTGCAGAATTTAGTAACAACACTTTTCTTCTGTTTTCCACTGAACAGGAATAATTCCTGAAAAAGTGTTAATTCCCTATTACATTTGCTGCTTGAAATGATTTTATATCTGCCACTGTTAAACATAGGCAGCTATATTATCTTGCCAGCCATCACACACTATATGGACATGGAGCAAGATTACTGCATTTACTATCTGCAGTAATAAAAGGAATTAAAAATGCTAGGCAAGCAACCCAACATTTGATTAAACCATAGTAGTTGCAAAACAAACCATAAAAATACTATTTTTGTGCTATACCTGACGTGTTTCATTTTTTACATTGAAGAAAAGTTGTTAATATTAACTTTCAAATTTATAAGCGGTAAATAAAATCTAAATATTTGCAGCTTCTTCAGCAGTCTATGGTGCTACCTGCTGAATCTCACTATATTCACATCTTGTATTAAATTGCAAGCTAGCCAGTCAGCCATGTTCAGCCTTGCATGTTTTATAAATCTATCATGTGAAATTAGTTCAGTGTCATGCATACCCAGAAAATTGTGTTAAGTAAACCATTGTTAATGATATACCAAAAATCTTATGTGACATCTGTTAGGAAGCTATGGTATTTAAATTGCTTACCATGTACTTTGGACTTGCATACAAACTTAGGGTGAAAATCCATGTCAATATTAACTTGAGTCCAACCCAACCAAAAAAGGGAAATTATTGGGACATGTAGTTCTTCTATACTACATAACTATGCTACTTATGCTCACATCCAGGGTTTGTTATAGAGAATTCTTGCTCAGAGAAATAATAGCAAATCAGTACAGCAAGAAGGGCTGAGATACTTTTATCTTATTCCTGGTACAAAGTTTTATTTTACATAACAGGATCTGGACTAACAGGGGCATTAGTCTTCATGGTAAAAAAGAATAAAAGAAATTCAAGTTAACAGCGGATTCCCATGCCAATAGCCATAAAAGTCCCAAATGTTCCACCACTCTGCATCATGGTTTTGCCAACGCCACCCATCAGTTCTCGTCCTCTCATGCCAATCCTAAAAAAGAAACAATATTGAACAGAAAGTTATTTTTCAAAATAAGTAAAAGAAAATCATCAGTAGAAGATTAAAAAGTATCAGGATAAAGAACATCAAAGTTGCCTGCTGGATGTGGATGCCTGCTTCCTCCCTAATCAAAACATAGTTTCAAGGACAGACCACAGACAACCAAGCTATACAAATTAATGTTTTTCATGATTTCCTTTAGTCATTATATTCAATACTTCGTAAACATAATGAAACATAGGAGTATTTAATAAGTCTTAAAAAGTACATCCAAATATTCTACAAACCAATGTCAAGTTTAAGATATTAAGTTATTAATATACTATTAATATACCTATTGTAGTAAGCTGGCAGCATTGTTTGCCATAAAGAAGATTGAGTGTGTCATACTGCATAAAACTATGGAATTTGGTCTCCAAACATACCTGACACAAGAAAACGTGCCAAACAGTGCACCTGCTGCCATGCCAACAGCAAAGCCCATCATAAAGCCCATTTTTACTCTGTCAAAACAACTGGGCTGGGACTGGCCATAAGATCCCACTGTCACAGGCATCTAGGAAGAAAATTGAGCACAAATGTAATAAGTATTGCTTCTAAAAACACCAAGAGGATCCCATTTTCAATTTGAAGGAATATTTATTTGTGTTGCTAACAATATTTGAAGCATGTTAAAATCATCGGTGATCTATTTAATGAGAATTTTAGCTAGATCTTTATAATTTCAGCCTCATATTTCTAATAAAAATACACAAATATGCATGGCTATATCCATCAGACCTTCACAACAAATCATTGTGGATAAGCCACAATTTCTAATAAAATATTGTAAATGGTTGCCTAGAACCAGAAAGAAATAGCTATTCTTTTCCTGTGGTTTATAAAATAGTGCACAAATATGTGCCAAAATAGATACAGATATAAAAATTAAGTTATATGTCCCAATCATGATTAATGAAATTTGTAAGTTAACCTTTGGAAGTGTAGGAATGTCAATAATCAACTACACATTTTCAGCATGATTTTCAAGATGTATTTTAGATAAAGCCAATTTTGGCTTCTCTATGGACATTAGGGAGAATAACATGGATAGCTACTCTATGAATTTTTTCAAAATATTTTGGTTTAGAATTGTAAAACATTAAGGTTGCAAGTGATCATTGAAAAAAACATTCGGAGGACTAGTGCAGAGGGTAGTACTCAGTCAACCTTGGCCAATTTCAGTAAAAGCTGTTTTACTGAAAGAATCTCATATGATTAAAAATAGTACAATAGCAACAAGGAGAAGCATAGAAACTGCAAATCACATTCATATTGTTGCCAAAATTGCATGAAGTCCTGAGAATCAAATTAAATTCAGGAAAGATTTTAAGAACATAAAAACTTGTTAAATTGGATCAACAGTTAATCAAATCTAACATTCTGTTTTCCCCAGTAAACAATAAAGCTAGAACAAGCGAATCTTCATTTATCTTTCCCTAGCAGCTGGTAATCGAGATATATCTCAATCTAAGGTAAAGAGCCATTTTGGTATACTGGTAAAAACATCAAGCTAGAAACTAGGAGATATGAGTTCTAGTCTGGCCTTGGGTATAAAGCCAGCTGGGTGGGCGACTTTGGGACAATCATTCTCTTAGCCCTAGCAAATAGGTAATGGGAAACCATTTCCAAAATCTTGCCAAGAAAATCGCAGGTAATTGCAGGCTGTTCAGGTAATCATTAGCAGTTAACATTGACTTGAAGGCAAAAAACAACAGACAGTAATAAGCAGCCATCAAAATTACAAAGTATAAGCTATTTACAGTCCGTTCCTCCATGAATTTGTCCTGTCCCATTAAAGCAGACTAAACCAGTGTTAAAATGATATTCCGTATCAAGAATTCTCAGTCCTGGGAGAGTATGAGAAACAAACTCAAAATAACTGTTATTCATAGACTCTTCATAAACTCTTAGTGACTCATGTTTCATGATTATCTGTAGGATAATAAGTATGATAATGAGATAAACAAGGATAATATGGAAACAAACATATCCCAGTTATGCTGGATCTCTAGCAGCCTTTGATACCATTGATTATGGTATCTTCTGCACCGACTGTGAAGATTGAGAATAAGAAACTCTTCAGTAGCCCCAAAGGTGCTTTTTCAAGAGGAACTGGACTTTCTTGGTTTTCTTTGAAGATGTTTTGCTTCTCGTCCAAGAAGCTTCTTCAGCTCTGAATGGAAGGATTCAGACAGCTGGTCATTTGCATTCTTTTAGAGAGTCGTTGATGCCACTTGGGGGTTTGTCTGTGTCCTCAGAGTCACCTGAATAGTGCAAATGGGTGTGGAGCCCTCTTGGAGCTGGTGAACTGCTGAAAGGACTGTGTTGTGGAACTGTGCTTTCTGCAGGTTGTTTTCTGCCCTGTGTCCCTTCACTGTTGAACACAGGTGCAGGCTGTTGGGGATGATTCTGTGTTGTCTGCATCTCAAACTTAAGTGCAAATGGTTTCTGTAGTCTGCAATTTTTCTGAAAATCAGTTCATACTCCCGTACCATTTGAAGGGCATTTATCCCAAAGTGCATAGCTAAATGTCTATGTAGATTCTCAGTCATCCAAGTCATGGCTGTCCCAAAAGTGCAAATTTCAAGAGGCAACTGGACTTTGTTTTTCTTTTAAGAAATTTCCAGAAAAATTGCAGACTACAGGATACATTCAAACTATCCCAGTTTAAGAACCACTGCTTTAATGACTCACCTATAACACTTTGCAGTTGGATTATAGAAATAGGCTCTACATGGGGCTGCCCTTGAAGACCATTCAGAAGCTTCAAATGGTGTAGTATGCAATTGGCATGGCTAGTAATTCTCACGTAATATCACTAGTATGGGAGTTACATTGCTGCCAATTAGCTCCTGAGTGAAATTCAAGCTGCTGTTTCCTTACATGGGTCAAGTCCAGGTATCTCTATGACTGCATTCTCTGAGTGGAACCTGTTAATCAAGACTTGCTGAGAGTCCCAGTACTGAGGGAATCCAGTTACATTGGATTGATGTTTTATAATTGATTGTATTATATCTCATTATATTAATACCATTTTGGGGGGAAAGTAGCATTTATGTAATAGGAATGCATGAATTATCCTTCTGAAAGATTCCAAGCATGAAATTTCCTTTTTTAAAAAAATTACAGCATCTAAGTCAGTGATGGCGAACCTTTTAGAGACCGAGTGCCCAAACTGCAACCCAAAACCCACTTATGCATCGTCGGGTGCCAGGTGGATGTGGCCCATTGGGTGGGCGTGGCTGTGATGGTAACAGCAGATTGGGTGGGACTAAAAAGTTCAATCAATCAATTCCAACTTTGCAAGATCTTTTTTTTCCCGTGAGAAGTTGAAATTAACTGATTGATTGAACCTTTTTTTTTGTACACGGCAGCGGAGGCTTAAAGCGAAAAAGTTTTATAAAACCCAGCTGAAGGCCTAGGACTGGGGCGACGGCGCGTGTGCCCACAGAGAGGGCTCTGAGTGCCACCTCTGGCACCCGTGCCATAGGTTCGTCACCACTGATCTAAGTAGTTAGTTAACATTTTCACTAATACGCCACCATGAGTCCCTGATTCAAGACTGGTTCCATTTTGTCCAACAAAATGTGTTCCACTACAACAGGGGTCCCCAGTACCGTGGACCGGTACTGGGCCGCGGCATGCCAGCAACTGGTCCGCACAAACAAGCAAAACCCCATCTATGGGATGCAGGCAGCACACAAAACCACACACTCTCTGGTCCATGGAAAAACCTTTCTCCATGGAACTGATTCCTGGTGCCCAAAAGGTTGGGGACCTCTGCACTACAAGATTGTGAAGAATAGGATGAAGGGGTGGGACTGAAACTCGAGGCTGACAGAAATATGTTTAAGAGAAACATATTTAATTTCAATAATTTCCAAGACTTAATAACAAATAGCTTCTTAAGAAAGAATTAATAAAAGAAATAGCCGTGCTCTGGCTGAATCATATATTATCTTTAAGAAATCCTACAGAACTGATTACCTAAATGACTGAGGAATGGCAATTGTTGTCCCTATCTTCAAAAAGGAGAAAAAGGAGGATCCAGGGATCACAGATTCAACACTGACATCAATAAAGGGGAAGACTCTCCTAGAGAATGGTTTTCGATTCTGGGAATCATGTTATAGGAAGGATTTATAAACTCAAAGAATGATTTGGGGATTAGAAATTAAGATCTATTTAGAAAGATTAAAGGAACAAAATATATTTAGGTCTTGAGAAAACGCAATTGAAGGAAAGTAGATCAAGACCTATTCCCTTTTTTTCCAAGGCACAGAACTTGGAATAATCAATCTAAATTGCAGGAAAATTGTTTCCACTTCAACACTAATAGAAATTATCTAAAAGTAAAAACAGTTCAACAGTGAAACCAATTATCCAGAAAAATAGTATCTGCTTCACTAGATATATATTCAAAAGGAGGACTAAAGATAATCTTTCAAAGATACTTTAATATGGATTTCTGCAGATTGAACTTGATGCTATAAATGATCCCCTCCAGCAGATCTGTTTAGCAAAAATAAATTAAAAACTTTAAGCAGCTTCTAAATAAAACGATTAACACATTTTAATATTTGTTGGAATGCAAATACTAATAAACTAATTCAGGGAGCCTAATTTAATTATTTTAATTTACTATCCCCAACATTCAGATATGTATTTTAAATCTGCAGATGTGACACTGATATGCAGTATTAAACAATTTATAAGACAGTGATACAACCTACTGTATAATTACATTAATATTTGTACATATTATGAGCATCAAATTTGTTCTTAAGTTTATATTCAATCCATAAACAAGCAAATTTCTTTTCTCAGGAAAAATTATCAACTTCTAAAGCTCTTCTTTTAAAAGGGACAGTGAATAATTGTTAGGGGAAAGAAAGCTAGATGAACTACAACGGCCTACTACATTTCTGCAAACTAGCCATACCATCTTGAGATTTTAAAATATTATGAACCTGGTTTTTTCCCCGTATTCTTTCACTGTGAATTCCTGAACTCCTATGTCTTAAAAGTGATTGGGTTACCTATAGTAAGCCACAACGACCATACATATATAACTGACAAAATCGGGATGATCACTAGGTTACCGCCAAGACATATAGAAAACCAGGGTTTCTTTAACCATGTTTTATAGGCAAACGTTCAACTGGCTAGCACACTAAGATATAACTATGGCTGAGTTCATAAAGCATTAAGCCCGAACTAAGTAAAGAACTTGATGCGTATTTAGGCCAACACAGCTAAGGCACTGGTAGCTGTGACTTCACATTATTGTGTATACAATAATATTAAATTTATATGCCGCCCGGCTCCTAGCGTTTTTGGTCGGTTAGCTTTAATTAAGCTTGGTAAAATAAACAAATACATTTAAAAGGCCTCTCCTCAGAAACTGGGGCAAAAAAAAATCAACCCGGAAGCGCTTCAAATGTTGAGCCGCCTGACATAAAATCTTCGGCCCAGTTATCGGCGAGGCCGTCTCTCACCTCGACCCCTGAGAAGTCTCTCCAACGACGATCTCTTACCGTTCGATCTGCTTCCGGCTCAGTCTGATGACGAAACAGGAAACAACCTCAGACTAGGGTGAAAGGTTAACTGTAGGCGCTGCTGAGCTTTGAAGCTGCGTTGTGTTATAGTTAAGGAGCGTATAGGGGAAAAAAACCCGAAAAGAGGGGATGATGCTGATATTACGGCCGACGGCATTGTGGGTCTCGAAAGGGCGGGTGGTTTTCCAAGGAAGGAGGTTTTCGGGGGCTGTGCACCAACAAGGTAAACTCATTCTTTTGAAGGGCTGACCTAACTGGAATTCAGCAGATCTGAGTTTGAAGCAGCAATAATATACAGGCATCTTCTTTCTCAGATTTAATTATATCTGCCTGCTGCGCGGCGTTTTCCTAAGCGTATCCCCTGCAAGGATAAAGTAAAAAAGATACGACACTCGCAGGGTGTGACGTTTGAGCAGCACTCTTGCATTTTGGAGGCAGGTTGTCATACAGTGAGAAGCTTAAGAAGTTGGGGTTCAGAGTCGTTTCCACTCCCATCCCCCCCCATTCCCCATTTCAAAGTGCATTTCTTAGAATTGTTTTGTTGTCTTTTGCTAGGTAAAGACCATGTTGATGAATCTTTACTCCGACCACTATATATGGATGTCCAAGCAACTACCTCTCTGGTATGTCAACTAAATTCTGGTTTGGGATTTTGTTCTTTACTAACAGAAAAATAAAACTAACCTGTATTTGCAGGATGGTTTATGCACACTTGTTTAGGGACCTGTCCCATTGCAGTCAAATGTTCTTTAGGAATAGACAATATTCTCATATTTTTCTCCAAGAGTTTAATGTGGATTATGTAAGAATCTCCCTTTATTCTTTTACACAATGGCAACTCTGTGAGGTAGTTTGGATTTGGCTATCCCAAAATCAGCAGAGTTTCCATTGCTATAAATGGCCTTGAATCTGAAGGTCCTTGTACAGGATTTTTATCACTATATGGCACTGGCTATTTGGTGACTTCCATATGTTTTATACAAAAATTATCATCATAAATCAGGGTGGTGAGAATAATAGTTGTAATCCAAAATATCTGGAGGTCTCCAAGTAGCCTACTCTGATTCGTAATGTTTGATTCATACACTCATCTACACATCTATGCTATATTAAACCTAATTAATGAATATATGTATAAATTTGAATGTTTACATCTTTATGTTAATTTTTATTTTAAAAAGTGCCTAAGGCTATCTCAATATTATACATCAAAGCTGAATTCAAAGGGGAAAAATGATTTGGAGAACAGAGACTACTAATATTACATCTGTCAGAAACTTCTTAAACTGGCCATGCAGTCTCAAAATCTTTTCCCTTTTGAATTAGGATTACTACACTGCCCTTTTATATATGCATCTACATGCACTTATGTATTGCATCTCTGTTAAAAGAACTGGATATATTCCTGACATTCATGGGAATCAAATAAGAGCAAAAACAAAGTAAAATGGCTTGCTATATATCTTATATTCTAGGACCCAAGGGTTTTGGATAGCATGCTGCCTTATCTTGTGCATTACTATGGCAACCCACACTCTAGAACTCATGCATATGGTTGGGAAAGTGAAACTGCAATGGAAAAAGCCAGACAGGTGAGAATATTATTTTGTTCTTAAAATTAAATAATACATCTGTTTCTGCTGTATTGTTAAACAGTTTCGTTCTGAAAAATGTTACAGATTTTTTCCAAACAATTCTGCTCTAATTTACATTTGTGCATTCCTTTGTTTCCCTCCAGCAAGTTGCATCATTAATAGGAGCAGATCCTCGTGAAATTATTTTTACCAGTGGGGCCACAGAATCAAACAATATAGCAATTAAGGTAAATTTATGTGTATATGTATGTAACTCTGGGCGGCTTACAGTTACACCTAAGTTAAAACATAAAAAGTTAAAATCAAACCTTAAAACCAAAGACCCATGGGGTGGAGTGGGGGGGGGAGGTGGGATTTGTTATTACTCAATCAACCACCTCCATTGCTCTGGTTCCCCCCTGGGGCCCCAAGCCAGCTGGCAAATCCAATATATTGCAGTATTAATTGAAAATGTTATAAAAATAGTAATTTCTCAGTACTATGAGAATTAAACAATTGCTGTGTTTCCCTTTACTTGTAAGGAAAGACGTATTTGAGTAAAGCAATAGCAACTAATGACATACCCATATTTTTTTTTCTGGACTATAAATAAATAGGTACTCCAGCTTGAACTGTATATATAGAAAAGATGGGATAAAAGTCTAAAAAAATATTTTTTTCTTTTTTCAGCAAAAAGCCCATAATGGGTTTCCAGTCACTAATAAATGTAATAATCTTTTCTCTAAACAACAAGTTCATCTTTTGGAATGGAAGCATACTTTATTGTTGATGTTGCTGACATTATACTTACTAATTCAAAAATCTCTTCTAGTATTTGAACTGTTAATAGCATTTTGTGTCATTTTATAAATTCCTGTAATAACTAAAAACTGAATGCAATTTTTCACTTTTTTTTCTTTTCTGCCTCAAGTCTTTAGTTCCCTCTAGTGTCCAATTTCTGAAATCATAGTCTCAGATACACATTATGCCTTAGGATAGTAAATAAACAATTTCTGAAAGTGATTAGAAACTGAGGTTAGTAAACTTGGTGTTCAAAAGACTCAGCTGCAGCTGATGCCTTTATCTCCCAGAGTTCTAATCCACAGGAGACCACTTGCCTGCATCTTATCACAGGGAGCAGCATTCCAGAGCACCTGTGGGCAATCTCTCCTCCTCTCCTTGTCTGGAGAGGTTCCGAAAAACTGGTCTAATTGCCAGTTCAGGTTTTGCCACAGTTGTTGTTTCTGCTCTTTCCAAGATATACTAGTTTGCCTGGAAGTTGTTTTTTCTGTAGATGAAATATTCTGTGATTCATTTAACTATTCGTCCTATAGCTTCATTTCCCGGCCTTTCATCATCTTGCTAGCCTTCCTATAAATTTGTTTTAATTTGTCACTACCGTTTTTGAACTGAGGCCCAGAATGATCACAGATCATCTATCATCTGGATTCTGTGAGCTTGTTAATACATCCCAACATAGCATTTGTTTTATTAATGCTAGCTGATGTTTAACTTATGGTTAGCAAAAATACCCAGCATCCCTTTACATATATACATCTAGCCAGTCTCATCCTGTACTTCTGCCTTGTATTTTTCTTGCCCAGATACAATGTGTTTCATGTCTCCCTGTTAAATTTCATCCATTTAATTCCATACATTACTCAGATCTATCTGTATCTTCTTTTAATCTTCTCTCTTTCATTTAAATTATTACCCATTCCTTTGATTCATCTACAAACTTTATAATTTTCCCCTTTATAAGTTCCTCTTCTCTCAATCAAATCATTGATAAATCATTGACACTAGAGACACTCAATGGCTGAATTGAAGCTATTAATGAACTCCATTAATAAGTACTCTCTGGGTATGATCATTGCACTAACTGCAAGTTCATCTAACAGTATTATCATCTTGTCTGTATTTTACCATTTTGTTAAGGATTATCATGAGGCACTATGTCAAAGACTTTATACTAAGGTTCAGATTTACTGTGTCTGTGGCATTCCCCGATTTACTTAGCACGTACCCCTGTTAGAAAAAAATCGAAGTTAAACTGCATGATTTATTTGTGACAAACCTATGCTGAGGCTTAATCATAGTTTGCCTCTCCAAGTGTTCATAGACTCATTATCGGTTCAAAAACCTTGCCCAATATAGATACCATGCTAACAGACCTGTAATTTTCCTGGTGATCCTCCTTGTTGAAGATGGGGATAACATTTGCTCTCCTCCAGTATTCTGCTTGACTAAATTAAAGCCAAAATCATAATTTTATACTTGAAATTATACTGAGTGTAATTACTTCCATATATGTGGAGAACTGCAGCATGGATATTTCATTGGAAACAAACCTTATTAATGTCAATAGAATTTATTTCTGAATAGGCAATTTCAAACTTTTGGTTACAGTTGCCTGAAGCCTTAAGGAAAACGAAAATTTTATATTTCTAATTTAATATTCATGAAAACTATCACTTGTCATCACTTTTGATCAAAATCTTGTTTTTTTCTTGTATCAATTTAAAAGGGTGTTGGAAGATTTTATAAATCCAGAAAGAAACATATAATTACAACACAAACTGAGCACAAATGTGTGCTAGATTCTTGTCGTGCCTTAGAAGCTGAGGGCTTTCAAGTCACCTACTTGCCTGTAAAGAAAAATGGCCTTATAGATATAAAGGTAAATGATTTTCTTTCAAATATTTGTACATCTGAAGAATAGAGTGCTCTTTCAATTTTTTGCTGTCCTCATTAGCCTTAGTATAGCTTGCTGGAGAGAATTTCCTCAATAAAAACAAACAAAATGTTTGTAAGGTAGAAGGTTAGAACTGATGTTCAGACTGTTAATCATTTCCAGTAGATCTAAATACATTAGTAAATGCAATTTAAAACATAGTAACCTTGTTGTTCTCACATTGAGGTAGTTTGATTAAATGGTAATAGTTTACTTGTTAAGGTGTAATTCTAAGAATACTAAGACCATAAAGTACTCAATTTAATGGAACTATTGAGTATGCATACATAGGATTGTATCAAATAACATTCATTTGTTTGTTTGTTAAAACTTGCTGCTTTTTAACCTCAACAAGAATTTTGACCTGGGATTCCATTTAAAGATAGAAATTATAAAGTCACCATAATTTTAAAGAGAGTAGGAAAAGCTTGAAGAAAATAGCTTCTTGACTTGTTTCCATATCCTTACCAGGTAGCCATAGGAGGCATATATATTTTATTTGTATAACAAAGTAATATTCTGCATGTGTCGGTATGTATATTTCTATTGTCTTGTGTTGTCTCTGTATTTGTGTATTTGCACATTGGGAAGGCTACTTATGCTTTGTTCTAAGTCCTATGACTAGGAGGGAAGGGGGTTAGAATAGCAATCACCAACCTTCTGAGCCACTGCACAAATACCTCTCCCATAGGAATATATTGGGGGGATTTTTTTTTCCTAGCCTCCAACCTTTCAGATTTTGTCTACTGTTTCCTACATACAAGTCTTTACCCTATTTTGTTCAGCTTTCAGAGAGGTATCCTGCTGAAAGGCAAATAAAGTCCATAGATCCTTTATGCAATTTCTTTCCAGCTTTAAAAATTAAAGTAATCAGGATTTGATGGGCTATATGTGGTCTTATATATTAATACACAGATTTGTAGCCATCTTTTATCTTTTTTAATATAATTCTATGTAGTGTATGTTACGCTTCTAAAATAGTTGTTAACTAATTGAACAAAATCCATGAAAGCAAAAGGTCTATCAAGCAGTAGAATATTGCAATGTGGGAAGAAATATTTTGTTTTCCTTGATTTTAGACATTACTTGACCACTCAGAGGCAATGTATGACTAATTTCATCTATATTGGGATTCATCAGGTATACCAACCATTACAGTTACTTTCTCTCTTGTGGAGTGGTGGAATTGTGGGGCCTGTATTATGAGGGCATGACATAAAATGATAGCTCTGTCTCTGTAGTCTGAGAATACAAATAAGAAAGATAAGATGTATACAATGCATAATTTGTTTTCCTTGGATTGCCCAAGGCTATGCAAGGCTATATCAAACTTGAACTGATAGAATGAACTTAGAATAAGCTATTTTAACATTTTAGTGGCCAGTTCTGATGATGATGGTGGTGGTGGTGGTGGAAGGGACCTTGGAGATCATCTAGTCTAACCCCCTGCTCAGGCAGGAAACCCTATACCATTTCAGACAAATGGCTGTCCAGTCTCTTCTTAAAAACTTCCAGTGTTGGAGCATTCATCGCTTCTGGAGGCAGGTTGTTCCACTGGTTAATTGTTCTAACTGTCAGGAACTTTCTCCTTAGTTCTAGGTTGCTTCTCTCCTTGATTAGTTTCCATCCGTTGTTTCTTGTCCTGCCTTCAGGTGCTTTGCAGAATAGTTTGACTCCTTCTTTGTGGCAATCCCTGAGATATTGGAACACTGCTATCATGTCACTCTAGTCCTTCTCTTCATTAAACTAGACATACCCAATTCCAGCAGCCGTTCCTTATATATTTTAGCCTCCAGTCCTCTAATCATCTTTGTTGCTCTTCTCTGTACTGTTTCTAGAGTCTCAACATCTTTTTTACATCGTGGTGACCAAAGCTGGATGCATATTCCAAGTGTGACCTTACCAAGGCATTGTAAAGTGGTATTAACACTTCACATGATCTTGATTCTATCCCTCTGTTAATGCAGCCCAGCACTGTGTTGACTTTTTTTGGCAGCTGCAGCACACTGCTGGCTCATATTTAAGTGATTGTCCACTAGGACTCCGAGATCCATCTCACAGTTAACTACTATTGAGCAAGGTACCACTTATACTGTACCTGTGCATTTGGTTTTTCTTCCCTAAACATAGAACTTTACTTTTTTCACCATTGAATTTCATTTTGTTAGATTGCACCCAATGTTCAAGTCTGTCAAGATCTTCCTGTATCTAAAGGAGTGTTGGCTATTCCTGCCAGCTTGGTGTTGTCTGCAAATTTGATGAGTTCCCCATCAATCCCCTCATCCAAATCATTGATAAAGATGTTGAAGAGCACTGGCCCACTACACACTTCCCTCCATGTAGATGCAGTTCCACTGAAGACCACATGCTTATGGCCAGTCAGCCAACTATGAATCCATCTGGTGGTGATGCTGTCTAACCCACATTTTTCTATCTTACAAAGTAGTAGGTTGTTATCTATTTTATCAAATGCCTTACTGAAGTCCAAGTAAATTATATCCACAGCATTCCTCTGGTCCACTAATTTTGTCACCTGGTCAGAGAATGCAATAAGATTTGTCTGACATGGTCTGTTTTTGACAAACCCATGTTGGCTTTTGGTAATGACTTTGTTTGCCTCTAGGTGTTCGCTGATTCGTTGCTTCATTATCTTTTCCAGAATCTTCCCAGGTATTGAGGTCAGGCTGATAGGTCTGTAGTTTCCTGGATCCATTTTTTTCCTTTTTTAAAGATGGGAACTACATCAGCTCTTTTCCAGTCCTCTGGTAGTTCCCCACTGCTCCAGGATCTTTGAAAGATATAGTTCAGTGGTTCTGAGATCACATCTGCCAGTTCCTTCAAAACATTGGGGTATAATCCATCTGGTCCTGGTGATTTAAACTCATCTAGGGTGGACAGGTGCTCACTTACCATTTTCTTGCCTACCTTAACTTCTGTTTCTAATCTGTTTTTTACAGGACTGTTTTTGATAGGTTGGACTGTTTTTTCCCTTTGTGTAAAGACAGATGCAAAAAACGAGTTAAATAGTTCTGCTTTCTCCCTGTTGCTTGTCACCTTCTTGCCATTTTCTCCCACTAATGGACCAATAATTTCCTTAAACTTTTTATTGTTTTTTACATGTTGAAAGAAGCTTTTTTTTTGTTATTTTTGACTTTTGTCGCAAGCCTTAGTTCATTTTGAGCCTTAGCTTTCCTCACTTCATCTTTGCAGGCCTGGGCTATTTGCTGATATTCTGCCTTAGTTATGTGCCCCTTTTTCCACTTTTTATACTTGTCCTTTTTGTCTTTCAATTTATCAGAGAGTTCTTTATGCAGCCATGCTGGTTTCTTTTGAGAGCTGTTATTTTTCTTCTTAGTTGGTATTGTGCTAAACTGGGCTTTTATAATCTCACTTTTCAAAATTTGCCAAGCTTCTTGAGTTGTTTGCCCCTTGAGGATTCTCATCCATGGAATCCTTCCCAAGCTCTCTCTAAGTTTATTGAAATTAGCTCTCTTAAAGTGCAAGACTCCAGTTTGACTGTGTTCTATTGCTTGTGCTTGCATAATGTTGAATTCCAATATTGCATGATCACTCCCTCCCAAGATTCCTGTGACTTCAATACCTTCTATCATTTCATCTCTGTTAGTGAGAATTAAGTCCAATATGGCTGATCCCCTAGTTCCCTTCTCTACTTTTTGGGAAACAAAGTTGTCTGCTAATTTGTCAGGAATTGTTTGATCTTCCACTTTGTGCAGAGTTTGTCTCCCAGATGATGTCAGGATAATTAAAGTCCCCCATTACTATTGTGATGTGCTTCCTACATCCCTTAGTTAACTGACTAGCAAAAGGTTCATCTATTTCCTCTGCTTGGTTGGGTGGCCTGTAGTATACACCTATGGCAATGTCATTTCCCCCCCCCTTTTATATTGACCCAAATGCATTCAAGACAGTTTTCATCATTGTTGTGCTCTATTTCTGTAGAGATGTAGTTATTTCTTATATAGAGAGCAACTCCACCTCCTCTTTTATTTGGTCTGTTTCTTTTAAATAATTTAAATCCCTGTAGCTGTGTGTTCCATTTGTAGGTTTCAACCCACCAAGTTTCCGTAATGGCAACAATATAATATCTGCCCTCATTTACCTGAATTTCTAATTCACCGTTTATTGCTCATACTCTGTGCATTGGTGTATAGACATTTGAGTCCTTTATATAACTGACCCTGTGTTTACTTTCTACATAACCTGTATGGTGCACCTGTTTGATTAGTGCACTTTGTGTGGCACTCACTATTAAAAGCTTGATTTTGCTTGACAGCAAGGCTGATATTCTTATACACACACACATCTATGTTACATGCACCGATAATTTTTAGATTGCCGGGGACAGGAATGTTCTCTATCAATTAACTCACTGTCCCCATTGTTCAGTTTAAATATTTCTCCAGAAAATCTGTGAATTTATTGCCAAGTAACTCAGTCCCTTTCTTTGATGGATGCAAACCATCTCTTTTGTACACTTTGTCATTGGACCAGCTGCAGACATTGTGACTAATATAACCAAAGCCTTCCCCTTTACACCACACCTTTAGCTACTACATATTGAATTCTGCTATATGCTGGCCTTTTCCATTTTGTTCCTAATACACTGGTAAAACCTCTGAAAAAGTAAGCCTACAGCCCATTATATTTCACCTTTTGAACTTGAACTGGTTTGTATATATGTAATTATTTCCCTCTTTTATGATTTTTGCCAGGAACTGAAAAATGCAATACAACCTGATACAAGCCTAGTGTCAATAATGACTGTGAATAATGAAATAGGAGTGAAACAACCAATTAGTGATATAGGTATGTAGACATGAATTGTGATCTGTGCTCCAAGTAATGTCCTGTGTAAAACAATGGAGGACTCATCATATATAGGCTAACCTGGATTAATTGGTTAAAACTAGTCACAGTTTTATTACATACCTACAGACACAGTATAGGTAGTCATTGATTTACAATAGCAAAAGGGCTTGGAATTGTTGTCCTTAAATAATGCAGTCACGAAGCATGACCACATCACTTAGCAACAACGATCCATGCAGCCCTAGTTAATCCCATGGCCATTAGCTAAGGCAGCTTCTGGCCAGCTTCTCACAACAAAGTCAGCAGGGAAACAGACAGGAAATAGCAAGTTTAGGCAGCTGGCCGTCTGCAAGTAAGTGGGTACTGCTGGGTAGGGAAGGAGATAGGGCTTGGGGAAGATACATAAAGGTGCAAGGGAAATGCAGTGAGGATTGGGGAGGGTGCAAGGGAGATGCAACAAGAGTTGCAGAGAGTGCATGGGGATGCATGAGGTATGAGGAAGGCACAAAGAGGCTCATGAAAGATGCACAGGAGTATGCAAGTGGCTTGCACAGTACAAGCGCAGAGGAGTTGAGTGAGTGGCATGGTGGGGGAGATTTACCCTAACAACTTGCGATCTACCTGGCTTCCCCATTTACTTTCTGGGAATGACTTTCTCCATAGAGAGGGAAAGGTTGCAAATGGGCATCACATGACAGCAGGACCCTGCAACTGGTCATAAGTACAAGCTAGTTGCCAAGCATCCATATCACAATCATGTGTCTGTGGGAATGCTGGAATGGCTGGAACTCTGCAGATCGATCATCACCACCATTGTAACTTTGAATGGTTGCTCAATGAATGGTGACAAGTTGACCATTAAACTGTATCAGTTTATTGCCTCCAGCTTCCGTCATGAATTCTGCCAGTAAGTAAAATTTGTCTATAGCCTTACTGTCTAATGGCTGACTTCTCTATATAATACAAGAAAGAGTCTGAGGTTTATGAACTGTAGGTAGGAGAAGTTAACTTAGAAAGAACCAGGGGATATTTCTTTCTTTTCTTTTTTGGTAGCCTTTCTTTTAGAGCTTCTCACTAGCTTCCAGGGCAGATGCTAAACACAACATTGAAGAAAGTGAATTAGTTAGTGAGCTGCCTACCTCCCTATATTAGAGACAAACACTTCCTATAAATGTGAATCGAGTTATACATGAGGAAAAAACAATTCTTTTGATTAATCCTCCAAATTATCCTTTGAAGATAAAATATTCGTTTGTATACTTAAAATACTTATTTTAAGATGACAGAAATAACTATACTGTGGTGTGTGTTTTTTTAATTCCAGGTGACATTTGCAGTGCCAATAAAGTATTTTTTCATACAGATGCTGCACAGGCAGTTGGAAAAATCCCTCTGGATGTCAGTGATATGAAAATTGATTTAATGAGCATAAGTGGCCATAAAATTTATGGTCCCAAAGGTATTAATATTTTGTGGGTCTCTGTATTTAAGCAAGAAAGAGTCATTATTGTATTAATGTTTTAATTGCTGAACTGTACTTCATTATAATTTCCCTAAGATTATGGAGTGATTAATACTGAAGTAAGAGCTTATTGTTCTTTATTTACTTTTTTAGAAATATTTAAAGACTTCTTTTGAAAAAGACAATCACATATTGAGGCATTATTTTAATTGAATTGTAGGATTTTCTTTGTTATAATTCTTAAGCTTTTTATGCAGGAAAAGTATGTAAATATTTTAAAATTATGTGGAAGCATTATTTATTTTAAGATAGCATTGATCCAATTATTCTGTATAATCTAGGAAGTATTTAGATTTTCAGCTCTTTTGGGTCCATCAATGCCTTAGGATTTAGCAATGACTGAAAGCTTAAAGGAAACAGACAAAGAAGAATGGTTAAATAATTGAAACAGATTGCCACTTTATAAACATAACCTGTCCCTATGGTAATTAAATTGAAACTGCTAAAGATTCTTTGTCTCCTCTGTAATTTTGAGTGTTAATTTCCCCCACTGATTTGTAGCCATGAAATTCAGTGTGAAGTGATTATACAGTAAAGTCAGTTTGTTAGAAGTCCAATTTGCATTTGAATGTAACTGAATTTCTTCTAAGCAGTACAATATTTCTGCAACAAGCATAGCTTGATTTTCTGCATTATGGTTTTGTTATACAAGTAGTCCTCAACTGATAGCAGTTCATTTAGTGACTGTTCAAAGTTACAATGGCATTGCAGCATCCCTGAATGGTATAAGGTTTCCTGCGTAAGCAGGGGGTTGGACTAGAACACCTCCAAGGTCTATTCTATTCTATTCTATTCCATTCCATTCCATTCCATTCCATTGCATTCCATTCCCCTGGTCACATGATCAAAATTCAAATGCTTGGCAACTAACTCATATTTATGACAGTTGCAGTGTCTCACAGTCATGTGATCACCTTTTGCGACCTTCTGACAAGCAAAGTCAATGGGGAAGCTAGATTCTCTTAACAACTAGGTTACTAACTTAATTACTGCAGTGATTCACTTAACAACTGTGGTAGGAAAGGTTGTAAAATTGGGCAAAATTCACTTAAATATTTCCCTTAGCAACAGACATTTTAGACTCAGTTGTGGTTATAAGTCGAGGACTGTATTAGGAGAATGAAGCTTTCTAAATCGGGGTAACAGTTTGAATTCAGAAGTTGTGTTAGTCTGCCTATTCACATATATTATATCAGATAGGCTTTTCTTTTTCCAATCCTTTTTTTCTTTTCTTTTTTCTTTTCTTTCCAAAGTGTCTTAATATTCGTGTAGTCGGAAACTAAAACGTACCTAACTACGTCATTATGTGAACTTAAAATCTAAAGACTGTGATACGAATCTTTTGCAGACGATCAATCTTTACCTTAACGATTCATTTTAATTCTTAGGACTAATTTTTAATATAAAACGTGTAAATATTCGGAGACTTTATATAACTTGACTTTTTTTTATTGTGTGTTCAAGGGGTTGGTGCAATTTATGTCCGGCGGCGACCAAGAGTAAGAGTGGAACCTATACAGAGTGGAGGAGGTCAAGAGCGAGGATTACGTTCTGGAACTGTGCCAACTCCATTAGTAGTTGGCCTTGGGGCAGCTTGTGAATTGGCACAGCAAGAAATGGAGGTAAAAAATGTGATTCAATTTCTCTGTACAGGTAGTCCTCAACTTACAACTAGTCACTTACTTACCATTTGAAGTTACAACCTACCCAAAGAAAAGGACTTATGACCCATATCTAACATTCCAACGGTCTGCCCCCCATGATCACATGACCACACTTCGGGCACTCAGCAACATGGCTTCATTTACAGCTATTTGCAGCATAGCCTGGTACTTACTTCTGGCTTTCAGCAAAACTGTGTCCATAGCAAGCAATGGGTTCACACTTATGATTGCCACATTCACTTAATGACTGTTGCAAAAAAGTTGTAAACTCAGGCCAGTCATGTGACTGACCCATTTTATGACCATCATGACATACAATCATAATGGGCAAGCTCCACTATGGCCGTATGTTGAAGACTACCTGTGTAGTCTACCCACAGCATATTTAGGACTCTCTGTTTTTGACATATTCTTAGCATGATGATTTAAATTGAATGTCTACAATATTGTTACCAGCATGTAGTGATCTAAAATTGGATTTAATATGTCTTTTACCTATTGAATTATTTTGATCTATTTTTCATTCTTAGCGTTTTTTCAAAAAAATGTGCAGTGCAATTTGTTTTAATAATAACTAAAATTCAATTATTTGTTGAACTGTCTTAATTTGTTTAATGTATCTATTATATGTCTTGTGACCCCTCCCATTTTAGTTCACAGGCCTTTTCTTATGAGTCTCAGTCTTGATACTGGTAAGAAAAGAGGTTTGGCAGTTTTTGTGATCACCAGTATTGAGGCAAATTCTATTGGATTTTTTCTTTTTCCTTTTTTTATAAGTGTCTCTGTTTTGCTTAGCTAGTGAGAAGCTCTAAATAAATCAACATTTATATTTACATTGCCCTTTGGGTAGTCTTTATTATGCAGAAGCAAACGGCATACAGGTAGTCCTCAGTTAACAACCAATCATTCAGCGACTATTGAAAGTTATGACACTGCTGAATGAGTGGTACTTACAACCAGTCCTTGAAGTTGTGGCCAGTGTGGCAACCCTGTGGTCACATGATCACAATTTGGATGTTTGGTAATTGACTAGCCCTTACAACAATTGCAGCATCCCATAAAGTCAAGGGGGAAACTGGCAGATAATGTTGCAATTTGCTCCCACTCCTATCACATTTTCTCAAGGATTCCCACTTTGGAATATGAGATCCTGGGGATCTTGTACTCTGTAGCATTTTCCTGCCCTTGCTTGCATTCCATTGCTTATCCCCCACCCAGTGGAGTTAATGCTGGACCATAGCACCCACCTGTGTACTTACCCACACTCTATAGCATGCACATCCCTGCTCAGCCACAATTGTGCCAGGCTACAGCACCTACCTGCCCATCCATACTCTGTAGAACATACCCACCCACCCATTGTTCTGCTTGCGAACCACCTAAGGAATGGCTCGTGACTGGGACCTGCAACTTCTTGTCAGCTTTTCCATTGCCTTTTCATGTTGGAAGCCAGCAGAAAGTCACAATTTGTGGTCATGTGAAATATTTAATTGATTGTTTGATTGATTGTTTATATGCTGCCCATCTTACTATCAAGCAACTCTGGGGAGTATATACATTTAATAAAGAAAGAAATAATGACACATAATCCTTGTTTAACAATAGCAACTGAGAATTGCTGTCACTATGTGATGCAGTGACATACTTCATGCTTTATAACTGAATTGCTTAGTGAAAGAAATTCCAATCCCAAATACTGTCATTTAGCAAGGAGTATAC
Source organism: Protobothrops mucrosquamatus (assembly GCF_001527695.2). Lineage (NCBI taxonomy): Eukaryota > Metazoa > Chordata > Lepidosauria > Squamata > Viperidae > Protobothrops > Protobothrops mucrosquamatus. The sequence goes on from NW_015386686.1 coordinate 200,521, forward strand.
TAAAGTAATATTACAATAATAACAAAACTTTTATGGTTAATGTATATGAATTTGGATGAAGAAATGTATGTGTTATTATTTCTAAGTTTTGATGGTGTCAGTGTGTTCTGTTTTCTACTCCTGTTTAATAATAAAACTAGAAATGATTGAGGTAATTAGAGTAAACTGGTCAAAGTTCAAATCCATTGTGATAAATTAATTAGTTTTTGTTTCTTTTCTAGTATGACCATAAACGAATTAGCTTATTAGCTGATAGGCTAATCACAAAAATAATGTCAGAAGTTCCTGATGTTGTAATGAATGGAGACCCAGTGCATCGTTATCCAGGTATAATTAGCAGAATGTTGACTTTTGTCATTATTCAGTTGTTGACAAATATATATTAATCTTTAATCTTAATTTATTGAGGTTCACCATTAAACACCCTATAAACTATAACTTTGTTAAGACATCACTATAGAGGAAATTATGATTGATCGACAACGAGACATTACAGGTTACTGAATACCTGACGTGTAGCAAAATTAATACAAAATATAGAGGTTTTTAATGAAAATTTATCCCACGATCTTTAACTCCAGTGTGTGGAAATGAAGAGCAGAGAAGAATCCTCTTATAGTCAAGGAAAATCTTGTTTCTTTTTTTTTGTGCCATCTTCATAACTGACTGACTCTGAGGGTCTTATAATGACAGCTGCAGCATAACAGATTGCTTGAGTATATAACCACATTAATTTTCATAGCTGCTGTATGGCACTTCAGAAGACATAAAAAATAAAATTCCTGTAAAGAAGAATAGTTCTAAATACTGGAAGTTTAAGATTATTAAATAATCTGACCTTGCTCTGTTAACAATGCAGGCTGCATCAATTTATCATTTGCGTATGTGGAAGGGGAAAGCTTGCTGATGGCCCTGAAAGATGTGGCACTCTCTTCTGGAAGGTATAACTTTATATGCAAAATGGCATATGATTCAGCTTAATCTGTTTCTAGAGAAAAGATTGCTTGGAATTTCCAAAGAAACTGGAATTTTGAAAGAAAATCAGAATAAAAGAGGCATATAACCTAAAAATCTAGGTTGCATCTGTATTCATTCTATTCAGAATCGTCTTCTTAATTATGAATGGCATTGACTGGCTTCCACTCATTTCACTTAAAAAATGCTGTTAAGATTTCAGGTTCCTTTTTAAAAACAGTAGATATGTGCTAAACTGGAGAAACTAGCAATGAGGTTTTACTATTGAGAATGGAAGCCATCAGCTAATTCTTTTTGTTTAATCTTTTTTCTTCTCAATTATTTTAATAATTTGAATGTGCCAATGAATTCATGAGATACTTCCAATGATCCAGTTCACGTATAATCCTCTTGACTATATTGTCTTATATTTGGCTCTTTTTTCTTTTCTTTTTTTTTCCTTCTCCATTCCTTCATTGATTTTGCAAAATAAATCCTCTTTTCAGAGAAACATGCCACTTTCATTAGAACCAGGTTTCCAAAGTGATTAAAAGAAGGTTATTTATTTATTTATTAAAAGAAGGTATATTCAGAGTATACCTAACTGTAACCTGCTGCTTTCATGCTTACTCTTGCTTTGCATTAAAACAAGTATCATATTATTTTCTTGTTAGTGCTTGTACATCTGCATCTTTGGAACCGTCATACGTATTGCGTGCAATTGGAACAGATGAAGACTTGGCTCACTCATCCATAAGGTAAGGGTTATTTTGATAAAAGGAAAATTGCATGTCATCTTTGTATATATGTTTTGTGCTTGATTTGTGTTTTACTTTATTTCAGATTTGGAATTGGACGTTTTACTACTGAAGAAGAAGTAGATTATACTGTAAATAAATGCATACAACATGTGAAAAGATTAAGAGAAATGAGGTAAATATTTTTTATTAAAAATAGCATTTTTATTTGTTTAAAATTAAATTTAGATAAAGATTATGAAGAGAATTAGATTATTTGTTATCTCCTTCAGTTGTGCCTGCTGTGAAATTATCAGATCTATATAGCTAATTTAAGTGGCTGTTATCTAGGGCCTGTATGTATGCTTTGTCATTAGAATTATACTAATAGTATTATATGTTATATGTTGTATTCAGATCTAACATGGGTAACAATGTTTTGGATGAATCACAGGTATCTTTGCTGTATCTGTCAGTAGCTGTCTGTAAAAAAAAAGTATTATTTGTCTTATAACAAATATAATTTATAGTTCTGAGGAACTGAAATTTAATTTTTCTTCTTATTTTACAGCCCACTGTGGGAGATGGTACAGGATGGAATTGATTTGAAAAGCATTAAATGGACACAGCATTAAAATACATACAGTATATATCAGACTGCATGGTTGTGGATTAAATGTTTCTGTACATTCCTGAGAAAAAGTATATAGTTTCAAGTGTGCAATCCGTGGGTAACCAGTGAAATGCTCTTTTTAAATACAGAACCTGAAAACTAATTCTAAGGCAGAGTTTTGTTTTGTGCATTAACTTTCACATAAAGAAGTATAAATGGACATAAAATATGTTGACACCAAAGAAACTGCAGTACTTTTATTTTTAGGTGATTTTGTTGCAGCTTGGTATAATGAGATTTCAGAATTGTATCATTGTGGAAAAATGATTGATTTTGTTTCTTCTGTAAGTATCATGAGGCTATTTTGAATGTATTTTATCAACATATTACTTTTCAGAAACATACATTCAGGAATAATGTTTCTTATAGAAAGTTTACTTTACTAAATCCTACGTCTTATGCTTACGCACTAGTGCTTGTTATATAGCAGTGAGCATGCTAAACTAAGTAAATCTATAGGTAGATTTTCCTATATAAAATTCAAGTGAAAGTGAAAGAATTAATGTTATGTATTTCATACAGTTATGTATTTCATGTAGAAGCTGCACAGATGCAATTTTTGTGCTTAAACAACTAATAGAAAAAAATATGGAATACAATAAGAATTTCTTTGTTGCATTTGTAGACCAAGAAAAAACATTTGGTAGAGTTCATAGGAAACTGTTATGGCAAACACTGAGCCAATATGGAGAATGCAAAAGCTTATATAATGATTGCAGAACTGTAGTCAGAACAAACCAAGGAACATCAGAACCCTTCATATCCGGAGTAAAACAGGCATGTGTACTATCACTACTATTGTTTATCACCTACATTGACAGCATAAGCAAAGAAGACAAACCCAAGAATGGAAATAATAACAAAGTACTCTGCAGACAATTAGGCATTGATAGCAAGTACATCTAAGAAATTGCAACAACATCTTATGGCCTTGAACCAAGAATGCCAGACAAATAATACAAGAATCAGCAAAGAGAAAACAGAAGTAATGCAGCTGGAAGAAAAAAGCATATCCTAAACATAGTAATAGAAGGAACAAGCATAAAACATGTATCAAAGTTCTAATATCTAGGAACAACATTCACCGAAGATGGTAAAATGGACAAAAAGATTAACATAGGATGCACTAAGGCAAACCAAGTATTAGGACAGCTTGCTCTGGTCCTACAATATAAGGCAGTACCGATCAACACAAAGAAACATCTCATGCAAAGCATATTCATCCTCACCCTATGTTACCAGTGCCAAACATGGACACTTCCAACAAAACAAACGAAAGTTAGTCACCACGGAAGAGGAGGAGGAGGAGGAGGAGGAGGAGTTCATGCAGTCAACATGTTGATTTTTAAAAGTAATATAAGAGGATGCTGGGTTAAAAGAACAAATTTGTTTGGAAATTGCCTGCTTTTGTTTTCTCACATTCATTAAAAATATTTGTTCCTTTCCTTTCTCACATTCTGAGATTCTATTTGCCTTACACTGAATCTTCTATTATTCTTCCTCCAATAATGCTGCTCCACACTATCTCTGGAAGCTGAAATATTCTAGCTACATGGATAGCAGTCATCCTGATTGGATTCCAGGATATTTTTATGGTGCCATTCAAGTTATTACATCCATGTTGTGACAGACAGGGAAAAAAAGAAGAAATAGTGGATTAGTTTTATGGTCGTGTTCTATCTGAAATAAATTGAACAAATATGATGTATTGCTTATGGTTGGAAATCAGAATGTCAAAGATGAAATAGTGGGGAAGAAAAGCAATTGGACCATATGGCCTAGCAAACAAAAATGAAGCAGAAAAATAACTTATCAGTTTCTGCTAATTGAATTATTCCTTCATTGCTAAGTTCTCAAGAGGAGGTGCTAACCTCGAATTGGTATGTTGAAGGACACTAATGAAGAGATAATAACTGATTTAAAGATCAAGTAAAGATGGAAATAATAATGTAATTTTGTACAGTAGAAAAATCAATATCTAAAAAAAATCTTAGAAAATATTGCTTATATACAAGAACCTTTGGTGTTAGGATATGAAATTAGATTAATATACTATTCATAAATTTAAAAGACCACAGAATTTGATGGACTCTATAGAAATATGGCAAGAAAGAGGAGAAGAATCAGAAAAAGATTCCAACCAAACTATATACCAAATCTGGAGAATGACACAGTGACCCCCAGATTGAAGAAGTCAATCTACATACCAATATCAAATAAATATTTAATGAAGTATTCAAAGTATTCTTAATTTCACATCCTAGGAAAACAATGGATGGAATCACCCAATGCAGATTAGAGAACTACATGGTAGAGATGCCAAATGTTCAAGATGGGTTTTGCAAATGTTGAGGGACAAGACTCATTATTGCAGATGCATGCTAGACAATTGAGAAAACCAAAGAATAGAGAAAAAAGACAAGGCCTTTGATCGTATTGACCATTTCAAGCTATAGATCATCCTTAGGAAAATGAGAATTCCAAAATAGATCATTGTCCTCTTGTGAAATCTATATCCAGAATAGGAAGCCGCAGTCTGGATGAAATATGGCAAAACAGACTGGCTTCATAATGACAAAACAGTGAGACAAGGCTTATACTATCTCGTTAATTCAGTCTGCATGCTGAATACATATTGAGATAGGATTGATTAGAAGAAGATGCACATTTAAAATTGATGGAACAATGTAAATAACCAGCACTATACTGATTATACTACTCTCATATGTAAAAATGCAAATCATTTGTAAGGTCTAATGAATTTAGGAAGCACAGAGAAAAATGGATATAAGATTAAATGAAGACAAAAATACCAAAGTGTTGACAATTTTTTCCTTTTAGGATCATCAGTAAAGGAAGCAGCATATAACAAATACGCTTTGTATTAATACATAGGATATCTATGAGAGCCTTGGAAAAAATGTTCAGATGTTACGACATACCTGTATCTACAAAGATTAGCACTGTGCAGGCAGTACTTTCCTTGTGATGCTCTATGGAAGAGACATCTTGGCTTTGAAGAAGCAGGATAGAAAGTATTGCTGTTTTTGAATTTTGGTGTTGGAAACTTGTGAAAATACAATAGCCAAGAAAATAAACAAATGGATCACAAAAACAAAACCCAAAATTCTCACTCAAGCCTCAGATTGTATTTTGGGTACATTACATGAAGATCTAGTTTTCTTTAGAAGTCTATAATGCCTTACATCTTGTGTTGTATAACACATATAAACAAGATTATAGTCCCAGTAATATAACTGCCTCCAGGCACTGAGTTATATCTTAATCCACATCTGCTGCTTGGCCAGATGTATTGGGATGTGAGAATAATTTTGAGGAACAAAGGACTACAACCAAGACAACAATAAAATAAAATAAATCTGAGGCCAAACAAATGTAATTTGAGGAAATATCTGACTTGACTGCCTAGTTCTGTTATAGTTAAAGGCAGGGAGGGCAAAGGCACTTTCAAACTTGAAAGATTCTGTTACTATAACTCCATAATAAGTAGTTTTAGTTTTCATAACTTTAATTTTCTAGTCTGGTCTCTACCTCAAAGGACTGACATGCTAGCAGGATACAGTTATGTACCAAAAGCATATTGATGATATCTTATCCCATACTATTGGATGATCTCTCCCAATAGCTTCATGTAGATGTTAAATAATAGAGGCGGAGGACCCAAGGGTTTGATCATTAGCACAGAAATCAGCTCTTCAGAAAGGATTTCCAGTGGGGCATAGCACATCCCATCTCCAGCCGAGTTAACACATTTAATGGCATTGAAGACAGCAAGATCAGGATAGTCAGCCTCTCCTTTATTCCAGACCTTATTACAGGTCATCCATAACAGCAACTAATGTAAAGGTAAAGGGTTCCTCTGTCCAGTTATGTCTGACTCTAAGGGGCGGTGCTGATCTCCTTAGCCGAGGAAGCCAACGCTGTCTGAAGATATTTCCATGGTCATGTGACAGCATGACTATACACCAAGGTGCACAGAACACTTACCTTCCTACTGAAGTCGTACCTATTTATCTACTCGCATTTGCATACTTTGAATTGCTAGATGGGCAGGAGCTGGGTTAAATAACAGGAGCTCACCCCTTGTGCAGCTGTCAAAGGGCTGTCAGTTTTCCATCTGACAAGCTCAGTGTCTTTAACCACTGAGCCACAGCAACTCATGTAGTTCTGTCCTATACTCAAGCCCGAATCCTGATTGAAAAATTCAAATCTGTTTCATTCCAAGCTTTCTGTAATTGTAGACTTACCATCTTTCCAACAACTTTTAAGATTTTAAGGTAGAAGGCCATGTGAATAAATTGCATATGGTTTCTAAAATCTGGAAATGTCTATTTAAAAAATGTGTACTGTCCTGCAGCTTGTCAAATATCATTAGTTTTGCAAGTTTTAACTTTTTTATATTTTTTATATTTTTTATATTTTAATCCTTAGAATTTGTGGACTCAGCATAAATACAACACTTGCAATAAAGCCCAGAGATTTAGCCCTAGCTACTGGTGGAATTGCATAAAAAAGCAATATTAACAACTCTAGTTCAACCATATATGTATCAGATCCCCCCCACAAAAAAAAATCCAAAAGTAAAACCCCTAAGGATTTTTGGAATTAAAAAAGGATTTAAGAAAATAAGGATTGTTCCAATTGTGAGCTGCCTGGGATTATTAAAAAATAAAATTAATACACTGACACGGAATGCAAAAATTACCTAACTGTTCAGAGTCTAATACCCCATCTTATTAGAAAATAACATTTATTTGTGTATGATGTGGTGTAATTATATATTACTGTTATCATGTAAAGGGGGTTTATATCCAACTGAACAAGCCATTGGGGAATACCACTGGATCCATGAAATGCACAAATCCAGAAGGCGATCTGAAGGCAGCACCCAACCAAGCTTGGCTGATCCAAAAAGCTAAAAAAGATGGTACTGTTACTGGGCTGAGAGATTGGACCTAGATTTCAGAACTGGAAATGGATGGGGCACTCAGTCACAAAATCATTCTCAGGAAAGCACCTGCAAAGGAATTTTTTTCTTACGAAAAAAACAAGATGTGTTCATGCGCTTGGCAAAGAGTCAAGCTGGACTGAGGGAGGAGGATTTTATTTTCACCTGGTGCAATTAGTTTGGTTTTGGAGTAGCGTGAATTCCTCCGCTAGTTTGAAACATGTAGCTTACTACTGTTGAAGGAAAAGTCTTCACCATGGTTCAGTCCAAGCCGGGAATAAACAACATAGCGACTGCTTTAGAAAGAAGGTTGCAGTTTATTGAGCAGGGCTTTTCAACCTTTTCACCCATTGTACCACTTTTAGGATATGGCAACATCTGAGTACCACCAATTGCCTAGCAAGGTGTCAAAAACCTGATGACCAAAAAAAGGAAAAAAGTTCGCTTAGTGACTGTTTGAAGTTACAATGGCACTGAAAAAAGTGCCCCCCAAGCCACAGCCGAGCAAGACACCTGCCTGCCCGCCCGGCCGCGCTCTTCCTCCTGTCCGAGGTTTTCATCGTTGTGAGCATTTCTGTTGAGGATTGGCGGTGGGGTGGGGTGTGTTTGTTTTTTATTCCCCCCCCCCCGTCTGCTGGGTGGTTGCAGCAGGTTTTGGTCACTTCACATGACCCTGGGACACTGTGACCGTCATAAATATGAATCAGTTGCCAAGTATTTGAATATAAATCACAAGACCCTGGAGATGCTGCAACATTTCAGCTGATCAGTGCTTCTTCTGGGCTCAGAAGCGTCAGGATCAACACCGAGCTCCAGCTGGAGCCTGGCGCTGATCCTGGTGCTTCCGCTGAGCCCTGACAGCCCTGCAGCTCCAGCCATCTCTGGCTCAGGCTTGTGCGGTGCTGCCACCGGTTCAGCTCATTCCCCTCCCCCGCTACCACTTTTCTAGGATGGTCATGTACCACCTGCCAGGTGCCAATGTACCACAGGTGGTACCCGTACCACTGGTTGAAAAGCCTTGCAAGTCTAGAGCCTTTTGTTTGGAGTTGTTCCCATGGCATGAACTTTGACCAGACTCTGAGTGTGCCCTTTGACATCTGTGGATTAATCCTATTATGTCCTGTCTTAGAGTTTGGGTGGGGTATGTAGATTTTAGGTGTCTGTCTTCTTAAGCTTCTAGCTGGGGGCCTCCAACCTTCCTGGATTATTTACATCTGCATTTCTACAGATACGTTTCTGCTTGGGGGAGGGAGACTTGGGGCTATTAAGAAAAACTGGGCATGCTTTTCTGCCTCTGGTGGGGCCTGACTTCCCACACTACTTTATTGGAGCACAATGTGGAGGCAATTGTGGCTCATTCAATCGACCTTGATGAAACGAGTCATGCTTTAGCGTGAAAGCTGAATGTGTCTATGTGTAAAACGGGGGGGGGGGTCGATATCGCTGGGATAAGACCTATTGGTACCTGTTAAGTGTTGCATTTTATGCCCTCTTGGTTCTAATGTTCACAGAATAATTACCGGTACTGTGCAAAATGGTGCTTCGTGCCTTTCGTGAAGGTTAGTAACCGAAGCGCTCGGCGCAAAGGAAATATTAATTTTTAGAGCACTTAGCAGCTTTGCACCACACTTCAGCAGAAAACAGTGTTTCTGAGGAGGCGCTTTTAGCGCGACGCCTCGGTGCCTTTAATTTTCCCGAAAAGTCTCATCGCATCACCTTGGTTTGCTTGGGGTGCCGCCCATTATAGACCCTCCTTCCCTCTCTGTCTCCCAACAGGGGACGGGCAGGAAGGCGGTGCGGTCGGGCAGCCATTTTGTGGCGCTGCTCGGTGGCTGGCGCCGGGCTCGGCGGCGAGTTGGTTTCACTCTAACCCTTTTTTCCCCCGTACAGGCTCCTCGGTAAGAACACGGAACTCTCCTGCCTCGCTGAGGAGCGGGAGGGAGACCGGGCTTACCCACCCCGGCTGCAAGCGAAACATGGCTCTCTTTCACTGCGGCTGCACAAAGGCGGCGGCTCGGAGAGGGCGGGAATTAGGCCTGAGGGAAATTTCAGAGCCTCGTTGCCTTCTTTAGATCCATAATGCGGGATTCTCGGTACGATTTGTTCGGAGGATGTGTAACGTCCCCATAGTATATTAGCCTTGGCGCGCAGGTTTGTGTTGTTTCTATGAATGGCTGAGCTGGCTCCGGGCAGTGAAGATTTGCCTATGGGCCTCGTCGTTTTGTAACCCCGTTTTTTGTGGGGTAGGTGAGTATTAGTGCTGTTACCGTAAATTGGCTGCGTGAAGCCAGGCTTCTCCGGGGCCTCCTCGGGCCTAATTTGATGTCGCTGGTGGCCCAGCCAAGGAAAAGTGCAAGCCCCCTTGTTAAAAGGGGGAAGCGAAATGAGGCTGTTTTTGGATTTTAAGCCAAGATAGCCTTGGCTGCGGAAAACGCTGCAACGATCACAGCTACTACAATACGTCTGCTTCTTTCTGGGTTGGAGTCGAATAAAATTGCTCTCTTGCGCATATTCGTAGTGATACTTGGCTTAATCTAAAAACGCTATTGCTACTTTTTGATCTTTTCGGACTGATAACGAGTGTCATTTCGTAAAGTTCCGGTATTGGTGTGTATTTGTTTTTGTTTTTGTTTTAAATCGTGAATGGTCTTAAGGTATGCATTGACTGCATTTTTTCATTACGTAAATGCGAAATCTGAAACTGGTCCTTCCTGGATGCAATTTTGTGATGTGATAACAGGTGAAAACTGAATGTCAGTATTGGTTAATGTGATTTAAAGGAATTTTTTTCATAAGGTTTGGTGTATATGTTCAGCGTGGATATTTTTTTTTTAAAAAAGATCTATGTTGAAAAAGAGATAAATCAATTTGTTCTGGAGAGATGAGGGCCAAAGTAATTATATATAGAATTTAGTCATATGTTTTGAAATCTTGATAATATAGAGCTGTATTGGATACTTTATTATGTTGATTTATTTTTCATGTTGGAGAATGGTATAAATGCAAAAAAATCCAAAGCAGAAGCAATAATTAATGTGAATTCACTAGATACTTTAAAAAGTCACAGAAATTTAAATTTGTTGAAGTACAAATGGTTAAAATAGCTTTATAAACGTTTTCAGAAATAAGATTTGGTATTTTGAGTTTGGTTAACTTCAATTGGAAAGCTTGGCTGTCATTTGTCTTAATATTGACTTTTCAGCTGTGTGAATTAATTTATTTTTGTTTTCTTATCCTGTTCTCTTCCCAGATGTTGGGTAAGCAATTATAGTGTCTAACCGAAGGATCCAAGAAAATGTTGAGAAGCTGTTTTGTACTTAAGAATATTTTACTTTGTCATACTTCCACAAGTATCTTAGTTCCTTAGGACTTTGATGTGTACTTTCAAAATTAAAGTGCAGATGTTGGAAGTGATATTTGTGAAAATAATTAGCCCAGTTACCAGCTTTGGAATAATGAAGATCAGACACAAACAGACACTGCAGAAAGTTTCAGCATATTAATTTTTCTATACACACGTGCACGTCACATATTCTGATGGTTTTAATATGTAGTCATGCATGAAGTTTATACAAAATAGAAAAAGGGGAAACAGCATGTTGACAGGTTCTTTTTAGTAGAAATATCAACAAGTAAACTGCAGCTTCTAACATGTCTTATGGACAACTTCTGAATGTTATATGAAAATGAAATTATTTGCAAAAAGTTCAAGATTTTCGTTTCAAGTGAACAAAAGTACAATTTGTGCCAATATATTCTTTCATGAACCAACACAAATATTTTACAGCCTTGTTTAGAAAGCCAGTGAATATTCTTTTCAGTTTTCTAGAGTTGGAGGCGTGTTTTTTTCCTTGCTAATATTTGAGGGTTTAATTTGAATTTGGTGGAAATTATTAATCATGTGATTATATTATGCCAGTTTTAAACTCTTGATAAATTATTGGAATACAGGTCACTAAAAAGTTCCATTCTGTAATGCTTAAATACCCTTGGTTCACATCACTACTTGCTGAGGCATTCATGACATTTTTATTCTATTGTTTGTTTGTTTAGTTTTCTTTTTTTAAATAGGATATTTTAGATTTTGTAATTAATGGGTGCCAGATTACAGATCTTGTAGTAAAGGAGGTATTCCTAAGGTGCCAAAATGGACAATCTTGCTGAATGTTTGGTATTTTTTTGATTGTGGAATAATATTTTGGTTTACTCCATTGAGAATGGAATTGTCCTGTTTCTAATTTGTATTGGATTATACCATTTTTTTGTAACTTTGAATTGGTCAGTGATAGTTTTATAGAAAAATATGTGACGGGAAAGTTGATGCATGGTATTGAGGATTTAATATGATTTCTGCAACTGTGGCAGAATCTCAAAGATTATTACCGTATGTTTAGAGAGGTTTTTCCTATATAACTGGATGAGAAATTACTTCTAGTTTTTCTTGATAGGGGAAAAATAATCATCTTTTTGAAACCAGTATTGGCAAATTATATATCTAATGAGAATACAAGTTTGAGAGAATACAGTATGTTATGGTTTTTAGTTTATTTTCATGTTTATGTTTGTACTTTGATATAAAATAAATACTAATTGCAGTTATTGTGAACTAGTGTGAGGGATAAACAGAAGTTTTAATTTGGGCATACCCAAACTTGTGGTTTGCTGTATGTTGGGAGTACTTTATCATGGTTTTGCCCCCAAGGTTTCTTTAATGCACAGTTCAGAATGGACTGTTAACTCTAGCTATATGTTGCTTGCATTGATTCTTGCCTCCATTTATTCTTTATTGCAGTCTAAAAGTTGGTTTTAATTGGTTGCCCACAGGATTGACTTGGCTTCTACTACTTGTTAAGGAAAAAAAAAAGTCTCACCTTGCAGGTAAGATGCTCTCAAAATATATTTATCATTAATGAGCACAATTTGACAATTAAAGATTATTTTGTGGTGATTTTGAATATATGCATTGATTTTAAACATTTCAATCACCAAAACAGTACAGATTTTTTCTCTACGTCCCAGTTTAATATTTATATTTATTTACTTTAACAGATTTTTAGAACATTTCTTGAATATATGGACAGGCTGTTTTTCTGGAGAATGCAATATGCTGCTTGTATGTGCTGGTGGTACTTTCAATATGAAGAGGCTGATTATGTACAGTCATTATGCTTTGCATTTCAGAAGAATGTTTTTTTATTTCTTTACATTTTAAATTGTTCTAAATAGGTACCCTATGACAAAAAACCAGTGGTTTTAGATATTAGAGCTTTATAAAGTTGGTTTATCATAGTTCCCTTTATTTTTATTTTGCTCTATCTGAAAGGTAGAGTAGCTATCAAAATATAAAATATTACTGCATGCCAATAGCATAGTGAAGATATTAAAACTAGTAAACGACTGAAGTTAATGTACAATTTTTAACTATCGTTATGAAGACAGTCGTGTGATTTTTTTAAAGCTATATATGTCTCTCATATCTATCCAGTATTCATTTTGAAGTATAGACGAAGGTAACTAATGTCTATTAGTACAGGTAGTCTTCAACTTACAACCACAACTGACCAAAAATTTCCTTTCCTAAGCAAGATGGTTGTTTTGCCCCATTTTACAAACTTTTATGCCACGGTGAATGAATCACTGCACTTAGTTTAGTAACGTGATTGTTAAGTGAATCTGGCTTCCCCATTGAGTTTGCTTGTCAGAAGGTCACAAAAGTTGATCACATGATCCTGGGATAACGCAATTGTCATAAATTCATGCCAGTTACCAAGAATCTGAATTTTGGTCATGTGACCATGGAGATGCTGCAATGGTTCTAAGTGTGAAAACTGGTCATAAGTTACTTTTTTCAGTGCCTTTGTAACTTTGGTCACTAAATGAATGGTTGTAAGTCGTGAACTACCTGAATTTTGAGAAAATTTATTTTACCGAATTATTTGATTACAAAGATGCACCTATCTGCATTGGTCTCAAAATTGTTTATGGTTGCAGAGAAAGTTTTGGATATAACTCTTAGTAATTGCTTTTTTAGATGATAATTGCATTTTGCTTAGTAATTGTAAATGTAGAGTAATTTATGTGTTACATCAAAGGATATAAGTATGATGTACTTATATGGATCAAAGCAGTATTCTTCAGGTCTTGAGAAATCTCCAGCTTATCTTCAGCCAAAGCCTGTATTTGGAGATGTATTGTAGAGTTCTTACATATATTTTATATATTTTTACAATAGTTGGCCTGCTGTTGTGACTTTCCTTATATTTGACCTATCAGGTGATGGCCACAGAGAAAGGCAAATAGCTTTGGCTAGGTTGTCAAACCTGTAATTTGTTTAATAATCAGAATAGTTCTTAAAAACTGAATAAAAGCATCAGTAGGATTTGAATATTTATTTGATTGTTAATACCTGAATCTTTGGAAAATGAATATTTATTGGATTGTTAATGCAAAATAAACCCCTTAAGTCTTTATAAACACAAGAAAAGGCTAAGGCAATTATATCACCTAAAAGACTGAGTAGGCCACTTGGTTTTACCACTCAACTTACAAATTTATTCACAGTAGGTTCTACATTGAATGTATGGTTGGTTCAAAGCCATATATGTCTAAGCATATGTCTCTTTTATTCCTGTTTGATCAATGATGATCAATGTTATAGTAGGTAATTTTCTAATTTCCTATTAAATGCTCACTTTTGATATTAAATACATTTAATATTGAAAATTGGACTGCTTCTAGTGTTTTTAACTTTTAAAGCATTAGGCATATTTACATGTGACCATTACATAGGAACTCAATTTAAAACTCATTCCTTGTTTATGATATACATTAGCCTTAAATTATAATAATTATAATTTATAATTAATATAATATAATATTATAATTATAATTAACTAGTTTGTGTGGATTTTGAACTGTCTTCCATTTGAGTAACTTATATTTTTTGGATACAGTATTTCTCCCATTGCAAACTTGGAAATACATTTTTTACTAATATCTGTTATGGCGTTTGGAAGATTTTATTTGCTTTCTTTAACAGTATTGGCCAATAGTGATTTTAATACATATAAAGAATTTGCTAGCAGGAAAAATTATTACATAAAATAATCTTACATTATTACATAAAATAATATATATTTTTATACTAGATGGTGATTTTGGAAATAAAAAGCAAATATCAATCATGATTAGGTGAAAAAATGGTTTAAAATTTATTTGTAGGGTTTGGCATTAGCTTTAAGTAAAGAAATTACCCACAGTACACTTACGATGTGGCATTAGCTATAGTTTGCCAATCATTTTTCTCCCAAGCTGCCTCTCTTGACAGTTTTTACAGAGGGGAACCAGTAATTCCTGATTTTTGAAAACAATAGGTGTTCATAACGCTAGTCAAATTTTAAATCATCAAGTATGAAGTAAGAGATTGCTAATTCTTCATCCCTTTGTTTTCACAACGAATATCCTTCAATGTTAAAGATGAAGAAATAGATATGGTAGGAGTATCTCTGTTTAGCATATGCTTCACCATTCTAGCTCATTTTCCAAGTTATTTGTAAAAATAATAAAAGCAGGATAGAAAAATAATTACATCTGGCTTATAAGTCTGGGTAGATATGACATGCTTGACATTCTGATTAGTGGCCATGTGAGCACCATCTGGTGTCACTCTTTATAATCATATAGCCTTCATGTAGGAAAGCATGCTACCAAATCCAGAGCAGTTGCCAATTCCAATTTGACAAAAATATGAAAAACTAATTACTGTTACACATACCTATTGTTTTAAAAATTAAGAAGATGCAGGCTTGCCTCTGCATTATCAGTTGGCAGTTTGATTAGTGTTAAAGAAAATGGCAGGTACTTGAGAATTGAATTAAATACTTAATCATAGAAACTAACTGGGAGCTGCATTCAGTGATAGTAGCACACCCATTCACCAGGAATCTGACTAACTTTTAGAAAAGGCAGATATGCTCACATGGGTTTATGGTTTGATGATCTAGCCTGAAGAAAACCATAGTAAGGTTCAGATATGATGTAGCTTATGTTGTGAATACAATACAATACAATACACCCCAAATAAAGATAAGATAACCTTTATTGTCATTTTTTTTACTGTGGGCACAACGGCACACATCAAAAATGAAATTTAGTTGCCTGCTCTCAAAGTGAAACACATACATGACACACACCTAAACATACTATGAACAACATATGAATGCTTCTGCCGTAGTTCTTCTGATTTGGCACAACCTTTTGTCCATAATACAAGGAACCCCAATTATGTTGTATAAGGTGACACAAAATTGCCTCTCCAATTTTGCCTTGTCATTAAGTTTATTTAATTATTATACATTTTTCAGGTATGGGAGTATTAATCTTTTAATAGCAGAATTTATGATATTGCCAGTGATTGTGTGTCTACATATTCTGCAGAATTTGTAGATCATCATAGCCCTACCACTCCCAATTTCAATATCTTCTCAGTGTATCCTATACAGGTAGTCCTCAACTTATGACCCCAATTGAACCCAATTTTTCTGTTGCTAAGTGAGATATTTGTTAAGTGAGTTTTGCCCCATTTTACGAACTTTCATGCCACAATTGTTAAGTGAACCATTGCAGTTAAGTTAGTAACATGTTTATTAAGTGAATCTGGCTTCTCCATTGACTTTGCTTGTCAGAAGGTTGCAAAAAATGATCACATGACCCTGGGATATTGCAACTTGTCATAAATATGAGTCAGTTGCCAAGCATCTGAATTTTGATTATGTGACCATAGGGATGCTGCAACACTTGTGTGAAAAATGATCATAAGTCATTTTTTTCAGTACATTGTAACTTTGAACTGTCATTAAATGAAATGTTGTAAGTCGAAGATTACCTGTATTGATGAATGGATGGCTTTGTTGCATCATTAGTTTTAGTATATATAGAGATACAAATGCATACACATATTTTAAAGGAGAACTAAACTAAATTTCTTTTGAAGATTCTAGCAGCATGACCTTTTATTAATTTCCTGTTTTATTTTATCTGTGTTATAAATTCTAAGGCATTGGTTGAGCTTTCATTCTTAGAACTATTAGTTTTTGGTGGTTTCAGTTAAAATAATATTCTCTGCAACCATAAGGAGACTTTAGTTTTATTTTTTTGTCTCAGTTTTCTGTCTATGTAAAATCCAAGGCAAATTGCAGCAATTAAAAAGTACAATATTAGAAATGCAAATTATAAAACATAAAATAATTAAAAACAAGGCAAATTTAAAATCAAAACTCAGTCAAGTAAAAGCTTGATGAAAGATGGGTTTTCACACTGTTCTTAAATTCTACGGTAATATGGCCTGAACAAACCTCCTTGGAGAATGTATTCGATAGCTACGGAACTGTGCAGTAGAGGATTCTCTCCTGTGTATTGGATGGGTAAACATTTGATAGTTTTGGAGGTGGACTTTCAAAAGATCCCTTTCTGCTTAATTAAGTAACCAGGCAGGCAGATGGATACAGCAAAAGGCAATCCCTTTCATGAAAATGCTTTTAAAAAATGGGATTTTTGAAATAATGAAAATCCTAATAGAGCAGATTCTTGGAATCCCAGCATTCTTTTTAATGTTTGGGAAGATTTTCATGTTAAATCATACGTTAAATAATAATTCTTGATAATGTATTCATTCATAGATATTTCAGACCTTTTATTATGGAAATATTTGTATCATTGCTACTTAGCTGAATCAGAGATGTTGATGACTATATTTTAATACTGTCAGTAGTAGAAAGATCTAACATTGGTTTTATAGAGACTGAGAAATAAGAGTGAACTGCTGGTTTGTAGCCTATTCCTAAAAAAGAGAAGGTTCTATAGTGGCTAGGAATTCTAGAGTTTTTTGTCCAAATACAATGTCAGATCCTCTAGCTTACACAAAGAAATTACTGTAGGAGAGAAAAGGAAACTTTAACAAGGGATGAAGAGGAGCCGTGATCAGGATGCAAAGATGCAAAGTGATTGGATATCTAGAATTGTGGTTTTAATGCCCACTTATCTTTAAAGAGTTATTTGTTATAGTTTGGGCCTGAAATATAAACTTTGATTATAATTTTTCCAGCCTGCTTCAAATACAATTTGTGGATTGGATTGTGTAAAGTTCTGATTTGATACTCTCTTGGAGGGTTTTTTTTTCTCCTGGTGCCAGTTCTTGGCTGGATTCATGCTAACAGCTTTGGCACTTCATGTTGCAGTTTACTTGAAAGACTTGTTACGATCTTGCTTTTACATTAGTCTTTGTAGAAAGTACCATGTAAATAGATGTAGAAAATAGAATTCTCATTCAAGACCTTCAGCAACATTAAAAAGTAATAATTTCTAGGTTAAACATGTGGTGTCATGAATAGTCTGACCTAGTCGTTGCTTTTCTCATCTGCAGGTGTGTGTATTTCAGCGCAGCATGGCTGTGGTCATCCGCTTACAAGGTCTCCCAATTGTGGCGGGGACTATGGACATTCGTCACTTCTTCTCTGGATTGACCATTCCTGATGGGGGCGTGCATATTGTAGGGGGTGAGCTGGGTGAGGCTTTCATCGTCTTTGCCACTGATGAAGATGCAAGGCTTGGTATGATGCGCACAGGTGGTACCATTAAAGGGTCCAAAGTCACCCTGTTGCTAAGCAGTAAAACTGAAATGCAAAACATGATTGAACTCAGTCGTAGGCGTTTTGAAACAGCAAATCTAGATATATCGCCAGCAAATGCTAGCAGATCTGTTCCACCACCTAGTTCTGGAATAAGTAGTAGGGTGACTCTTTCTACTACAGTATCTAATTTTAACAGCCCTTCTCCTAGTGTAGTAACTGCAGCTACTTCAGTTCACGAAAGCAACAAAAACATACCAACATTTTCCACTGCTAGTATGGGAACTGCACCTCCCAATATGGGTGTTACTTTTGGAAGTCCCACTTTTAGCTCTACTATATCTAGTACTGCATCGCCAATGAACACAGTTCCACCTCCACCAATACCTCCTATTCCAGCTTTACCATCATTGCCCCCAATGCCTTCTATTCCTCCCATACCTGTTCCGCCTCCTGTTCCTACATTGCCTCCTGTGCCTCCTGTCCCCCCAATACCTCCTGTTCCTCCGGTCCCACCTATGACATCTCTGCCTCCTTTATCAGGAATGCCTCCTATGAATCCCCCACCTGTTGCTCCTTTGCCTGCTGGAATGAATGGGTCTGGAACAGCAATGAATTTAAGCAGTAACTTGAATCCAATGTTCATGAATCCTATAAATGCTATTCAGATCAATTCTCAAAGTAGCATGAAATCTCTTCCTATCAATCCAGACGATTTGTATGTCAGTGTTCATGGAATGCCATTTTCAGCAACAGAGTCTGATGTCAAAGATTTTTTCCATGGACTCCGTGTGGATGCAGTACATATTCTGAAAGATCATGTGGGACGCAATAATGGAAATGGACTAGTTAAGTTTTGCTCTCCTCAAGATACATTTGAAGCCTTGAAAAGAAACAGGATGCTGATGATTCAGCGTTATGTCGAAGTTAGTCCGGCAACAGAGAGACAGTGGGTTTCTGCAGGAGGTCATATAACGTTCAAGCAAACTATGGCTCCTTCTGGACAAAACCATCCTCCTCAAACTCTCTCTATGTCCAAATCTCCTAATGGACAGAAAAGATCAAGATCCAGGTCTCCTCATGATCAGGGCTTCTGCGTTTATTTGAAAGGTCTTCCCTTTGAATCTGAGAACAAACATGTAATTGATTTCTTTAAAAAACTAGATATTGTGGAAGACAGCATTTACATAGCTTATGGACCCAATGGGAAAGCACTTGGTGAAGGTTTTGTTGAATTCAGAAATGAAACTGACTACAAAGCAGCTTTGTGTCATCATAAACAGTACATAGGAAATCGTTTCATTCAAGTTCATCCCATAACTAAAAAAGCTATGTTAGAAAAAATAGATATGATTCGGAAAAGACTACAGAATTTCAACTATGATCAGAGAGAAATTATGATAAATGCAGAAGGAGAGACGAACCCATCTAAACTCTGTGCACATATATCTAATATCCCCTACAATATTACCAAAATGGAAATTCTTCAATTTCTTGAGGGGCTGGCCATAGAGGAAAATTCTATACAGATACTTGTTGATACTAATGGACAAGGATTAGGACAAGCACTGGTCCAATTCAAAACTGAAGAAGATGCTCGTAAGTCAGAGCGCCTACATCGAAAGAAACTGAATGGGAGAGATGTTGTGTTGAGAGTGATTTCTCTTGAAGAAATGAGAGAAATTGAGAGAAATCCTCCCTCTCAAGGGAAAAAAATGTTGAAAATGCCATTGCAAGGGAGTACAGCAATGCCAGGAATACAAAATGCTGGTGGGGATGAGCATTCTTTCATAAGTGGTAGTTCAAAAGATGCAAAGAGTGGTCCTCCTTTTCATTTTCCTGGCAATTTCAGTGGTTCTAATGTATTTGGTCCTCCTCTTCCACCACCAGGAATAGGGGGAGGTTTTGGTGACTCCAGGCCAGGAATGCCTGCTATCGGAAGCAGTGGCTTGCCTGTTCTGCCTGGCACAGGTATTGATGTCCCAGGTTTTGGAGGTGGGCCTGGTAATTTAACAGGACCCTCTAATTTTGGAGGAGGTCCTCAGAATTTTGGGAATGGTCCTGGTAATTTAACTGGTCCTCCTAGTTTTGGTAGTGGACCTCCAGGTCTTAGTAGTGGGCTAGGACATATAAGTGGACCTCCGGGGTTTGGACCTGGACCTGGAAACATGCATATTACTGGGCCACCTGGGTTTGGAGCTGGCTCTGGTAAGCCTGGGCCTACTGTCATTAAAGTTCAAAATATGCCCTTTACTGTATCAGTGGATGAAATTTTGGATTTTTTCTATGGTTATCAAGTTATCCCAGGTTCAGTGTGTTTAAAATACAATGAGAAAGGCATGCCTACCGGTGAAGCAATGGTTGCATTTGAATCTCGTGATGAAGCAATGGCAGCTGTTGTTGATCTGAATGACAGACCAATAGGCTCACGAAAAGTCAAACTTGTTCTAGGTTAGTTGGAGTATAACATCCTTGTAGACTAGATATTAGTGCTGTGATTTACGCATTCAGACTGTTTTATAGTAGCTCCAGATAGAAACCATAATTTGTTTAAATTACAAATTTGTTTTGATAAAAAAGAGAACACTGGTTTAACTGTTTACAGAACAATTGCTGCAAGAGAAAATATGCACCAGAGTGGATGTGCAGTTCTGCCAGTACAGATACATGGAGAAAGATTCTCATCAATAGAGAAGTTTTTTAATGTCAATTGACCATGAAATATTCATCATGGAGTCCAGATTGGTTTCTTGAAAGTTAGGAAAGTTGAAGAAAATTGTCATGATGAAGATAGTGATCTCTTAGTGGGTGCTGTTGAAGCCATTGTAAAATAGAAACTAGATATTCCTAGAGTTGGTTAAAAGCTGACTGAATTTCTTTGTCTACACAAGTCAAAGATTTTTCTGTTTTTAAAGTCTTACTTTGCAACTGAATAAAGTCAAAGTATATACAGATTGTTTTTGTGCTTGTTTTCAAAGATTCTTGGTGTATGAACAGTGAAATTACAGAGATAGGCGGTTTTCCTATATATGAACAGAACAATCCGTAAAATTCCAGCTTTTTTGTGGAATAATTTTAGTTTTTATTGCAACTGATTATATAGAATATAAGATATTTGCCACAAGTGCAGGTACCCTTGTTGTCGTTCTGCATTTTTATTCACTGTATGATTAAAATGAATACGTGAAGGTGCCATGCAATGCCATAACTTGAAAAAAAATTGTTTGATTAGATGGTTTTGTTAGGATTGTATGTTACAGTTGGAATAGGATGCTTATCATTTGGTTTTTGTATACTGTGTATGTTGTGTATCTTTTCGAATCACATTCTTATAAAATCTCTTGGTTTAATACATGAACATAAGGGACTGATGCGAAGTGTTAATGTTAGTAATCATTTGTGTTACTATTACTTCTTGAACTCTTGTGAATTATTACTATGGATCACTTAAGACATTAAAGCTTTGCAAACATATCCCAGTACATTTGAGTTCTTACAGTCTTTACAATGGCTTATATTTTCACTTTCAATCTCTATGTAGTGTTGTTTTTTTTAGTAGGATTTTCTTAGGAAAGAGAAGATACCATTATATAGAAAAATCAAAGTAGAAATTTGGACTATTCATGATTAAAGTTTAAAAATAAAAAGATTGAAATAAGTTGTTTGAAAAACCCTTTGAAAATCATTGTATTTTAAACAACTTAAAAGCTATTATGTTCCTAGTTAAACAGTGTCTTTTGAGTTGTGTATGATAGAACATTTGAAGTGCACAGCCTGTTTTGATATAGAAATGCAAGTGGCGACTGTTCTATTCATCCAGTGTGTCAGATGGATGCAAAAGCCTATTGAATGCTACATCAGGGGAGGATTTTTGCAGTTCAGTAATTCTTTGAAAGACTGTGTGAAGGTGTTGCAATGAAGAGGTGGCTGCATTACAACTATTGTAATTCATGGATTTGAAATTGCTTTGACAGGAACTGAGATGGTGCACTCCTGAAAAAATGACATGATTGATTGTACTACACTGTTAAACGTACTAAGCCTCTTGTTAATAAAACTGTCTTTCTGAAGATTTGAGCTATCTATTTTTAATTGTTTGGTGTACTTCAACAGCAAAGGCCAATAAAAATACAGAGTTTTGGTTGGTGATATGACTAGGAAATGAAAATTTCTTTTTATTTTGAAAATCGTTAATTATGGGAAGGGGGGGAGTGTTTTCTGTGAAGCAAAAAATCTCAGTTGAATCCAGATTAGATGTTCAAGAAATAAAGCCCCATTTATTTATGGGTGAAAGGGAATGGAGAGACAGTTTCATTGATTTTCTGTTTTGCTACACCTTGAATATGGTCTCTGGTAAGTTCCCATGTCTTCAAAGACACATTTTCAGGAGACAAAGGAATCATTCAGAAATTGCCTCATTGTTTCTTTTCAGTACATGGGGGTCCAGCTCACTGAACAATAAAATTGAGAGGTTGAATCAAAAAAGTTCCTCTCCATGAAGAAAAAGACTTCAACAACTCATAAAACTTACATGAGCTGCAGTTTCTGCTGTGAGTGGAATGGTATCTTTGGCTCCAGCTAGATATTTTAATTGAACAATTGGTTAAGAAAATAGTGTATGACTTACTTGATACTTAAAATTTACATCTCAGCATTGCTTTTCATGGTGTGAAATGCAATTAAAGTGCTCAGTTTCTTATTTAATAATTATATAACTTTCTCATAGTATTTGAGATGGGATTATTAGCATTCTTCTGCATATTCTAGAAAATATTGCAATAGTGAGAGATTCTTGTATACAAGTTCTTTAATATTGCTTTCCGAATGGTGTTGGATATCTCATCTCATTGTTTCAGTAATTTTTAATACATTAAAAATAATACACTAGTATGATTTATCAAAAATGTGTTTATATATATATATAAATATATAAAATCTCTCGAAGAGAAGATAGAAATCAAGAATAAACTGTAACATATGCTTCTGGTTTATTAGGAACCAGAGCGTTTCTTCACACATGGACAAGGATGTCCAGTTATGATTAACAAAGACTGCATCTTAATGGCATAATAATGCCTGATATCAGCCACAGAAAGTTTCTTTTTCTGCATAATGCAAGATAAAGTGGAGTTTGGAACCTGTTGTTAAAGGTTCAGTAAGGTTAAAAGTGTCCTGGAAATTTGTGTAAGCCGGCAATGGGGAGTAGACCTTATCCTTTTCTTCACTAGTAATTTTTGAGAAGCCATTTCTTTGAATCTTGGAAATGATATGGGGATATTGTAAATAAAAATTAAACTTGCTGGAAATAGAAGAATCCACCTTCCAGAGATACGTTCCTCTTGTGCTGGGATCCATTATAGATCTAATTGAATTGAATGGTTTTTTTCTGTTTATTTTTATTGAAAAAATTTAATTTGATTAACTTCATGGAACTTTCTGGATTGAAGGACAGAATATCCTTTACGTAAGAACAGAGGGCATCAGAAGATCAAACCCTCATAGAAGTGAGGCATATACCACATATCAGTATACTAAGGATAATAATGATTAAACTTATTGTCACTCTGAATTTTTTTTAATCATGTATTAGTTGAATAATGCTATTCCTTGCTAGTTTTAATTTTACACATTTTGATATATATACCTGCTTTGAATTGATTGTTAAAGAGCAAGCATACTATAAAACTATGATACTTTCGGAACTGGAAATATGATAATTTTGATAGTTGCAATGATCCCTTACAGAAATAGATTACTTGCTTTGAAATTGTTACTAGTAATTAAGAGTAAGCCTTGTTGAAAATAGTGAGATTGAATGAATTTACATAAAGAGGAGGCAACTTTCCAGTGTATTTCAAAAGTATTATTGGAAATTAGCTAATGGGAGGAAATTTACTTGCTAGGCCACCCAACTTCCAAACCACTCTTTCCTCCAGTCACAAACCAGCATATAAAAATACAGCTGACCAGAAAAACAGAAACCAAACCAAGAGATCAAAACATAATAAGACAAAAAAGGGTGCCACAATTACCCTATCCCTTATGCCTGGGAGAACAGCCAGGTCTTCAGTAGTTTCTGAATGATATAACAATGAGACCCACCCAAATCTCGGGGGAGGGCGCAGGGGGAGAGATTATTTCATAGTGCAATAGAGTATGCTTTCCTTCAGAATGACATTCTTTAATCAACAGGATCCAAAGTGCACTCAACCTGTTGGATCAGACAGGCAAAGAGAACTTGAAGACAAACAGTCTCTCAGCTAGCTACGCCCAATAACATGAAGGACTTCGCAGGTGTTAATTAGCACCTTGAATTGAACAAACATGGAAGCCAATTGCTAACCAGTGCAGCTTGCAAAGTAGTTGGGTCATATGTACATACCATGATGCCCCCATCAATGTCTTCCCCATGCATTCTAAACTAGCTGTAGCCTCAGAATGGTCTTTAAGGGCATCCCCGTGTAAAGCATGCTACCTTAATCCAATCATGAGGTACTATGGGTACAGATGACCCTGAAGGGTCTCCTGGTACAGCTGGTATATATTAGATGTACCTGTTCAAAGGACCTTTTGGCCACAGCTTCCACTTGCTCAATAAGCAGAAGCTAAGAGTTCAAGAGGATCCCCAGATTGCATATAAGTCGTATATAGGGAAATGCAGCCTGATTTGAGAGTCAACAAAGAATACTTTCAGATGGGAATGGGGGCAAATAGACATAGTTCATGGTCAGAATTTGCCAGGAGTGACCTTTAGTCTGTTCCTCCCCATCCAGACCTGCACTTCTTCCAGGCACTGGGTTAGGATTTCAACTGCATCTCTTGGCAAGCCAGGAGTTAGAATAACACAGTTGGAAGGGATCTTGAAGGTCTTCTAGTCCAACCCCCTGCTCAGGCAGGAAACCCTATACCAGGGGTGTCAAACTGCCGATCCACGGGCCAGTTGCATCATATGGAGGCCGCACCCACCCCAGCTCCGGCAATGCAAAAAAGTGACACGTCACATGACGTGGCGAGTTTGACACCCATGCCCTATACTATTTCAGACAAATGGTTGTCCAATCTCTTATTAAAAACTTCCGGTGTTGGAGCATTCATAACCTCTGGAGGCAAGTTGTTCCACTGGTTAATTGTTCTGTCAGTTGACAAGCACAGATAGATATTATGTCTCTGATCCTGTTACTTTATTGTATCGTGAAGAATTGCAGAAAACAAAGTATATTAAAATATGGTTTAAAACAGATAAAAAATTAATGATATTTTAGCTGCACCACATGAATGTGGTTCTAAAACAATTTTGTAAATTTTAATAAGTTTATAGCATTTTCAAAATAGTTCTACTTAAAAATATTCTTGTTGGTATAGAGCAAAAATGTATAATGTTACCCCACGGTATACATGATGATTTACTAAATCACATAAAGAAAAATGAATTATTCCAAAGTGATTATGGATTATATTCCAGTGGGGAACAAACATGATCAATCTGTTAAATGTGTAGTTACAGAAAGTTTTATTTAGAACCAAGATTTCACAACAAATGTAGGATTTAAGGAGAAAACAGGTAATAGTACTGATGCATAAAAGAGAAAAAACAATTTTAAATAGCTGGCAATAGTTGATTCTCTTCTTTTAGGTCATGTTTTGAGAATTATTGGTGAAACCTAGAATATAATTTAACTTTCACTACGTATTAAATATATTCTAAACATGAGGTGCTGACTGGTTTCTAATGTGCTTTGTTTGATTTTGACTCGAGGGGTCCTTAGTGGTCTCTGAGCTTGGTTGTTTTCTTGCAGACGTTCCATTACCCAAACTAGGTAATATAATCATCATTTTGACTTGGTTTTTATGAACCCAGCTGTTGTTTGCTTAATCAAAGTTTGTTTATCACTGATATACAGATAGCCCTTGGCTTAGAATCATTTTTTAGCAACTGCTCAAAGTTACAATGGCACTGAAAAAAAGTGACATGACCAGCTCTTGCACTTAACTGTCACACTGTCCCCACAGTCAAGTGACTGGCGCTTGGCAAATGTTGCATACTTACAATGTTGCCATTTCCTATGGTCACCCGTTTGCCATTTGTGATTTTGTGACAACCAAAGTCAATGGGAAAGCCAGCAGGGAAAGTTGCAAGTTATGGTCATATAATGTCTTGCTTAATTACCATGGTGATTTGCAGCAAATGAATGCAGCAAAAAAAAAGTTGTAAAATTGAGCGTGATTGTGTGATGCTTCACTTAATGAGTGTACCATTTAATAAATGTTCTGGTCCATATTGTTGTAAGTCAAGGACTACCTGTAATGTAATATGTGAACCCAAATAGTTATGAAATTAAGCCACCACTTGGTATCTTTGACTTGGTTGAAGGTTTCTTTGTGTGTTTCAATTATTACATCAGAAATTTCAATATGAGTTGCGTGTATCGAAATTATTATTGGAATGTTATCCAAATCTGGCAATTAATCTCTGGTTCTTTTATTGGAGTAGGGATTTGGGTACTTCAGACACAATTATCCATAAATAGATTTAAAATGCATGCCCAGTATTGGATCATTACAAACATTTTAGAAAATATATTTTGTAAATTCTTTTTAGATAATATTTTAAGGCAGTCCTTCAATTGTAATTATTACAAAGCCATAATGGGTGGGGGGGGAGTGATATATGCAGTTAAACAGTAAGGCACTCAATTCATTATATAATGCACACATTAAAATAACAGAATTCTTATTAGATTTTTATCTCAACTTTTTATATTATATATAATTCTGCTTCCTATTTTTCTACAACAGCAACTCTGTAAGGTGGGTTGGGCTCAGTGAGAGTGATTGGTCCAAAGGCACTCAAGTGGCTTTCATGCCTAATGGAAGTCTGGAACTCATAGTTCCCTGGTTTCTAGACCTGTACCTTAACCATTACACCTAATTGGCTCTCTAAACCAGAGGTCCCCAACCTTTTGGGCGCCAGGGACCAGTTAAGTGGAGAGAGGTTTTTCCGCGGACCGGAGGGGGAGTGGTTTTGTGTGCTGCCTGCATCCTGTGGATGGGGCTTTCCTTGTTTGTGCGGACTGGTTGCTGGCATGCCACGGCCCAGTACTGGTCCACGGACCGGGGGGTGGGGACCCCTGCTCTAAATTATAACATAGATAGGGAAAATTATGCAGCAATACTTCTAGAAACAGTGCTTGCTTCATAAGTGATTCTGTCTAAAGAATATATGTATTGTGTCAAAGCTGAAAAAAGTTTTTTTCTTATTTCATTAAGAAATGACCCTCTAATTTAATTTGTATATAGAATAGAGTAGAGTAGAATAGAATAGAATAGAATAGAATAGAATCGAATCGAATCTGGAAGGGACCTTGGAGGTCTTCTAGTCCAGCCCCCTGCTCAAGCAGGAGAACCTATACCATCTCAGACAAGTGACTGTCTAGCCTCTTCTTAAAAATCTCCAGTGATGGAGCACCCATGATTTCTGGGGGTAAGCTGTTCCACTGGATAATTGAGGGAGAGGTTTTTTTCTTCTATATCAATTTTGACAGTTCTTTGGGATTAACAAATTAAATAGAACTGGTAAATTATGAGAGGTATTTTGAGCTGTGTATAATGTGTAGATCAGCATTGTGAAGCTGGTGGCCAAGATCATCAACACTGGAAAATACCTGGTCTCCCAGTGGGCAAGATTGTAACAAAAGACCTAAAAGGAATAACAATGGTGATACCTGTTTGGGAGATCTTATTTAGGGGTTTTATTAGAGTAGCTTTGTTAAGACAAGTAGTGTTAACAATTAGTTCCCTCTTCTTGATGTTGGTAAGACTAGTTGTACTTCCAAGTGTTAGTGAAGAGGTCAGACTTAAATGGGAGATGGTACCAAACTTTACATCTTAGTGAAAAATATAGGGTTTTTTTTTAGTACTTGCAGAAATGTGTGACAAGCCCAAATCAAATTTATGGTCATTTAAAATTTGAATAACTTTTAATCTTACTTGTTTTTGCTTGTCATGTTTACAGTCAAGGTGCAAGACATTATAACCATATCTGCCTAGAGATTTTAATTAGTCTCATCCCATCAATTACATTACTTCTGTGTATTTGCATTATTTTCTGTACTTTTTGTGCACAGAAATATGACATATAGTCAGTGCTAGTGTATTCTTTACTATGTTTTGTCAAGGAGCTTATGACATGCAGTATTAAACTCAAAGTGTACATTAGTGAAAATATCTTCAACCAAAGCAAGATGTCAGTTATGAGGGATGATGGTTTTCAAAGTTTCTCAACTAAAACTAGGATGCAGTACTTATTTACTTATCCATCCTACAATTTCAGTTATGTCATAAATTTTATTAATGTTGAAATAAATATATATACAAACACACAATTCAAGAAATCACAAACTCTTTTAAAATATTTATTTATTGGATTTATGTGCTGCCCATCTGGTCCGAAAGCAACTCTGGGTGGCTTACAAACAATAAAAATAATTAAAATATTGCAATTTTGGACTCTTAAGATGAAACCTAGCATGGGGTTTTGTTGAATTATTCAGATTCTAATAAAGTTTTTGCATTCATTACAGTAAAACTATAATTATAACTTTATGTACAGTGCTACACTTCAGACATTGAAGCATAAAAGAATAAAGAAAACCAATTAACATTAATATTAAACTACAGACCTGCCAAAATGCATTGTACAAGAAATATGACTACAAAATATTTTACAAAAATAGTATGATCTGTTTTAGAAAATTGTGTTATACTAGTTCATCCAAAAAAATTTCTGATGTTTTTAACCTAAAGGTTCCAGAGGATAGTACTATTGAATATAAATCAGTTTCAGGTAGGTGAAACTTCTAGTGGCAATTGGTATTTTTCAGTTGTGTAGATTAGCTTGCCTGCCTGTTTAACAAAGCATTTTCTTCCTATTTGTATTGTATTGCAAGTGCTACCTGGTTTTGAGAATTTCTTTCAAAGGAATATCATTTTTATAGACATCTAAGGCACTTGAATCTGTACATATGGTGATCCTCATAAATTATTTTGTGAATTGGACAATTAAACTTTGCTCGAGTCCAATAAAATCACTGGCCTATAATTTATAATAGGTTTAAATTATTTAGATTTAAAATTAATAAAGGGATTTCTAATAATTGTCTGTCATCAGAGCAAATCCAGTTGTACTAGTTATAAATATTCCTTGAGAAGAAGAAATTTGAATTGCAACAGGAACAAAGAATGTAGTTTTCCAGTTTCCCGTGAGTTTCCTGTTTTGAATGTTCTGTACAGTAGTGATATTGGATTCATTTTCTTCAAGTACTGCGATCTAAAAAGTTAACAAGATTGTTGGATTTTGTCAAAAATGCAAATTAGACAAAACCAAAGATTTGTTGGCATATTATTTCATCCCCAACAAAAAAATTGAATAGTCAGCAGGGGGCACAATGAAAGATATGTTGTAACTGTACTGAGAAAATATGAGAAATTTACACATTTAAAGATTTGTCATGACCAGCTACAAACAGCCATTGCCTGCTTATGTATTCTAGTCACTTGGGACATTTTGCCACTCCAACAAAGATTTCTGCCTTGGCCAGTGGGAACATTTTTAAACAAAACTCTTAGGTGTAACCACTTGTCATTTATATTTTCTGTGGCTGTATGTAAACCCAAAAGATGCTTATAACTTTCCATTAACTTTTATAATCAAAATGGCCTCTACATGTGCATTAATCAAATCTGAGCTAAGTTGTGTAGTTTTATTGATACTATAAAGAAATTATGTGTTCAACCACTGAGTTGTCATAATTTGGTCAACAAAGGTAATACACTGCAATTGATACATACCCAATAAAATTATTGCAAAGCTATGTAACAACATGCTAAGAATAATGGCATTTTAATTTTGTGCTTGCTAAGGAAAAATCATTTAGAATTTAACTCACAAAGAAAGAACTGATTGATTTGAGCTAATGCAACTCATCAACTATTACTTTTGCAAGCCTTTCACGGAATTAATACAGTATATGCCAACTGTGTGTTAGAGTTCTGAGAAATTACCCAGTACTTTATCTGTATTGGACAGACACATTAAATTGCATTTGTCTTGCATCTGAAAAATACAAGGTTTATTTTACTTTAATATAAGCATTTCAGTTATCAAGCTTATCCTACTTCTAAGTAACAAGGTTAGCTACTTACCTTTCTTAAGTACATATAGATCTTACTTACCTTTCTTAAGTACATATAGATCTACCTTGTGTTGCCTTTAATGGCAGCTTTCCATCCCAACCACAAACTGTTTATAAGAACATCTAAAAAGTTGTTTCTTGCCCACCAAGTAATTGGCAGGAGAGGCATTTTTTTTGTAGAAATGTCAATTCTTATTCAGATATGAATGATGAAATACTACAGGTGTTATCTCTAAAATAAAATATGGTGTGGTATTTGAAATATGACTTTACAGAGAAAACTAAAAAAGAACCACAATTTATGGAAAAGATATGCTAAAAATACATTCTGGCTTTATTTTATTTTTTTTAGTTAGATGGGCCTATGTAATATTCTTTGAGCTTTTAAATAGTAAACATTCAACATGAATCTAAATTGAGCAGCAATCATTTTCTTCAGAACTAATGGAAGTGGATATACTCACCTTCACAAGTGGAAACTGAAGATGTCATTGACGCCCAGAAACAACATATTGATGTTTATTGA
Organism: Protobothrops mucrosquamatus; assembly: GCF_001527695.2. Classification (NCBI taxonomy): domain Eukaryota; kingdom Metazoa; phylum Chordata; class Lepidosauria; order Squamata; family Viperidae; genus Protobothrops; species Protobothrops mucrosquamatus. The sequence goes on from NW_015386686.1 coordinate 231,196, forward strand.
AAATATTTCTCATGTAGAAATGTGTCTAGAAAGCATTCTTTGTTGATAGTCTTAATGGGGTGCAGAATATCTTGTTTAATGCAAAAGTATGTGTTCCAATATATATTATGACCTTGTATGTGCAGTTTATAAACTGTTTTTAGGGGAACATTAAAATGCAAAATAGCTCTTTGTCAAGAACTTTTATTTTGGTGATGTCCTATTTATTCTTTTAAAGGCTATTTTTTATACATGCTTTGCAAAAAATAACACTATTGCAGGAGATTAGGATGGAGAAAAATGGACAAGACTCTCAAATATCCAGAAATGCATATTCAATATATATAGCTTTTTCACAGTGAATAAATAATTTACATGTCATCGCAGGGAAGATAGCTTTTTTTTTAACGTTTTTCACAGTATTTATTATTTAACCTAGAGCTAGAGTGTCGTAACAAGGGAAAACGTATCAAATAGTTTTGTGTTTTGCCCAGGAAAGGGGCGTTGTCTTACCTGAACGCCTTTTCTCAGCATGACGATGGAGAATCCACTAATGGATTTGCTTCGTCTTCTGCCCGAATAGACTAAGTCAGCCAAGTTGCCACGCCTCCACTTCCTGGAGCAGGACCCCAGTCTCGACTGAGGTGCAGCTGTTTGGCTATGTGTTGGCTCAATTCTTTCTGACACAGGATCTTGATAGGCCCTAAGGGTGGGAGTGGATTCTCCATCGTCATGCTAAGAAAAGGCGTTCAGGTAAGACAATGTCCCTTCTCCAGCATGACGAGTGGAGAATCTACCAATGGGACGTACCAAAGCTTCACTGTCCCTGTGGGTGGGAAGCAGTCTGGACCTGTGTCCCACTCTCTGATACTACGCATTGGAGGACCCTCCTGCCAAATGAGGCCTCCACCAATGCGAACTTATCTAACTTGTAGTGTCTTACAAAGGGGGAAGGCGCTGCCCACGTCGCCGCCCTACATATTTCCTCAATCGGTGCCTGAGTCGCCCATGCTGCTGATGTTGCAGCACTGCGAGTGGAATGAGCAGTGATTTGTTTAGGAACTGGGAGCACTTGCCCCTGGTATGCTCCTGCTATGCAATTCCTGATCCATCTGCCGATTGTGGATGCCGTGACCCTTCGACCCTTTGAGTGAACCTGGAAGGATACGAACAGCCTCAGACTTGCGGAAGGGTGCTGTTCGCTTTATGTAATGTCTTAGAGCTCTGCAAACGTCTAAGGTATGCCAGTTGCGTTCCAGTTCATGGGAAAGCTGTGGGCAAAAATTTGGTAGCACCACCTCCTGTGTTCTATGGAACAAGGAATTGACCTTGGGAATGAAGGAGGGATCTAGATGTAGGGTCACCCTATCTGCGTGGAAGATGCAGAGGTCTTCCCTAACTGATAGAGCTGCCAACTCTGAAATGCGCCTGGCCGAAGTTAACGGTGACCAGAAATGCAACCTTAAGAGTCAGGTACTGTAGGGTGCAAGTCCGGATAGGCTCAAATGGCGATGAGGTGATGGCCTGTAGGACCTTGGATAGATCCCAGGAGGGATATCTGTGGACTACGGGTGGTCTGTTGTTTGTTGCACCCTTAATGAAGGAACGCACCTTGGGGTGCCTGGCCAGAGGCTCAGAGTTGCCATACGTTAGGATAGTGGACAGTGCAGCCACCTGTCTGCGAATTGTATTGGGTGCTAAGCCCCTCTTAAGCCCCTCCCACAAGTAGTCTAAGATCCTTGGGATAGCAATTCTGGAAGGATCTAAATGCTGTTTTACACACCAGTTACAGTAATTTCTCCACGTGGAATCATAAATTCTGTTAGTTGTAGGCCTTCTTGAGGCCTGGATCGTGTTAATGACGTCAAATGAATAAGACTCCCTTGTCAAGAGGCTCCGTTCAAGTGCCATATGGTCAGTTGGAGCCACTGTGGCTCTGGGTGTTGTAGGGCCCCCTGATTGAGGGAGATTCAATCATGTGGAATCTTCCACGGAGGTGATACTGAAAGACTCACTAGGTCGGCAAACCATGGCCGTCTTGGCCAGTGTGGAACAATGAGTATTACCTCTGCCTGTTCCTGCAGTACTTTTTTGATGGTTGCTTGCATCAGAGGAAGAGGGGGGAAGGCATATAGCAGTCCCCTGGGCCAGGGCCCCCGTAGCACATCTGCTCTCTCTGTCCCTGGAGACGGGAAGCGGGAGAAAAACCTTGGGAGCTGGACATTCATGGGCGAATAGATCCAGCCCTGGATGGCCGAACCTCTCTGATGCCTCTCTGAAGAGATCTGGATGCAGGCTCCACTCTGAGTGGTCTACTGTTGATCTGCTCAGGAAGTCTGCCTGCTGATTTGCCTCTCCTGATATGTGTTCGGCCCTGAGGGAGGCGAGGTTGCTCTCCGCCCAGACTCACACCGATTGAGCCTCGGCCATGAGAGATCTGGATCGAGTATCCCCTTGTCGGTTGATATGGGCCTTTGCTGCCACATTGTCCGTGAAAACTAGGACGTGCTGATTTGTCACTGAGTTGCGGAAGTGGTGAAAAGCCAGGTGTATAGCTCTGAGCTCTAACCAGTTTATGTTGTGTCTCAGATCTGCCTTGGACCATTGGCCCTGTGCCAGCTGTGATTGCAGGTGTGCTCCCCAACCAAATAGGCTGGCATCCGTAGTTAGGATGACTCGGGTGGGTTCCTTGAACATGAGTCCCCTTCCCACCGCTGTGGACGACCACCATTGGAGAGACTTCAGAACTTGTGGTGGGACCCTTACCTTCTGGTTGGAGGAGCTGCTTCCTATCTTCTGAAATGGGAGCAGGAACCATTGAAGGCTTCTGGAGTGTAGCCGTGCCCAGGGCACGATAGCTATGCATGAGATCATTTTTCCCAACAGGTGGGAGAGTGTGGTCAGTGTAGTGGTCCGTTTCTTTTGAATCTGACTGACGAGGTCTTGAATGCTGGTTCGACGCTCTTGAGATAGATAGACCTCGTACTTCAGTGTGTCTGTCACGGCTCTCAGATGAAAGAGGTGGGTTGACGGAACTGTTTGACTCTTTTGAAAATTTACTGAGAACCCGTGGTTTTGAAAGGTTCTTAGGGTCAATGCCAGCTCTGACTCTGCCGCCTGTACGGATGAGGATTGTATGAGAATGTCGTCCAGGTAGCACTGGATACGTACGGGGATGGCTCGTAAGTGTGCGGTGAGCATTGCCAGTACCTTTGTGAACACTCTTGGGGCCGATGAAAGTCCAAAGGGTAGAGCCCTGTATTGGAGATGTTGGCCTGCATAATAGAACCTGAGAAACTTCCAATGCTCGGGAAATATGGGGATGTGAAGGTAAGCCTCCGTCAGATCTATGGATGTCAGGAGGTCTCCCCTTCTGATGCCGGCCAATATAGACTGGAACGTCTGCATCTTGAATTTTCTGTATGCCAAGTGATTGTTCAGACTCTTTAGGTCTAGAATTGCTCTCCACCCCACCCCACCCCCGAACTCTTTGGGACTATGAATAAGATGGAGTAGAATCCCTGTCGCCCCTTTGGTACTGGCTCTATAGCCTGGATGTCCAGGAGATGCTGTATGGTGCCTCTGATGAGGCCCCTTTTGATTGGATCCTTGGGTGATGAGCAAGGAACAAAGTGGTTCGGGGGTTTGGAGGTGAATTCCAGTGAGAGGCCGTATCTGACGGTGTTTAGGACCCAAAGATCCGTGGTGGTGGCTTGCCAACTGTGTGCGAAAAGGGCCAGCCTGCCACCAGTGGGGGAGCTTTCCCCACTGTCACTTGGATTTACGAAAGGGGCGTCCCCCTGCTCCTCGAAAGGGCCGCTTCGACTGGAATTGCTGCCTATATCTGTCCCTGTTACCGGATCTGTCGACCTGTTGGTCTGATCTGGGCTGATAGGGACGGGAAAAGGAAGGAGGCTCTGGACCTGCTTCTGATCGGAAGGGCTGTCTGCAAGGGTAGGTAGAGACTCTCCTCTCAGTCCTCTTCGAGAGGTGGGCCAGGACCTTGCGTTTGTCCTTGTTTTCTATTAGGTAAGGGTTGAGGGCTCACCGAAGAGTAGGCCACCCTTGTAAGGCGCAGTAGCCAACCGCCACTTTGCCTTGATGTCGGCTCGCCATTGTCTGAGCCACAGTAATCTGCGTGCTGTGATGTTGGATGCTATTGCCCTGGCAGAGTAATTTGCGGCGTGTAATGATGAATCTGCCATGAATTCAGCTGCCGCCACCAACCTCCTTAAATCATGGTGGGTTCTCTCCTCCTCTGGGAGATCCTGGCCTGGAGTTGGCACAGCCAGAGCAACGAAGTCCTAGCGAAAAAGATATGGCTGCCTTGATTGCCCACGCTGAGGCCTGGTGTGTTCTGCGGTGAGTTCCGCCTTTCTGTCCTCTGACTTCAGGGCCTCCGCCGTATCCCCGGATACCATGGATGGTGAGAATAGAGCCGCTAGTGGTTCATCCACTGCCGGGACTTCTATTACCTCCGATAGGGCAGGGTCTATGTTGAACAGCTTCTTATCTGTCCCCCCCCTCATTGGAGGGAAAGACCCCGGTGCCCCCAAATTTTTTTTGAATTGTATCAAAGAGAGGAGGACAAGGGATATATTGCTGTGTGTAGGTGGGTTGTGAAAACACCCTGCTGTTTGTGTCCTGACATGCGGAGGGTCCCTCCTGGGGGAGCCTTGGTCTCTTAACCTTTGCGGTGCTGCTGGCCTTGTGGAGCAGGGATTTAAATAAGGTCAGATTGAAGAGGCCTACAAATGGTGGAGGGTCAGGGGATATATCGTCATCCTCTGACAATCCCTGGTCCGTTTGTTCATAATCCCCCGGGGGGGTCCTTCTGCTTCTGGAGGAACAAGATGGTGAGACTGATTCCTGGTATGCTGAAACTTTCTCTTGGGAGAGGTAGGATCGGCCCTTTGAAATAACTGACCCGGTTCTGGACCTATGATGTCTTGTAGAAACCATGGCCTGCACGACAGCCTGAGGTATTAGGGACTGTAAGTGTTCTGATGATAGGGCTCCCTGATTGTTTGAGGGCCGGGGCCCTTCTGCTGAGTGAGTACCGGGTGCCCCCGGACTCTCAGGCCCCTCGCTTAGGGGGAATCCTGACTGTTCTGCCTCGGCCTCTGTTTCCAGAGGTTCCTGAACAAGCTGCTGCGGGCCGAAAATCTCATCCTCTGTGTAAGCAGGGGGAATTAGTCCGTCTCCTGCTGTGTTTAGCCTCTTTTCGGCTCTTGAGAATTGTTTCTCCAGACCCTGGTGCCTTCGTTTGGTCTCCTTATCAGCGGTCTTGGAAGATCTTTTGCCCGATATTGCTTTGGCCTTGATCCTTCCCGCTGCATCCTGATTGGATGATCTTGGCCTCTTACATCCAGGAGGACTAACGGAGGAGTCCTGCGCTGCCTGAGCAGCAATGGTGTCTGCCATTGACACAAGAAATATCTCAGCGTGGGGACTGAGAGGAATCTCAAGATGAGAAGCCTGGTGATAGGCCGGCTTAAATTACAGAGCAACCTGGTTATGACTGGAAGCAGTCCAAAGTGGCAAGGCCAATAAATAGTACAGCCACACCTCTGTGCTCTCTTAATCCAACACTCTGTTGTGTTGTTGTTAGCGGCAACATCAAATTAATGATACGACCCGCACACAATTGTTGGGCAGACAACTCAGGTTGTTATGATTCTTCCTCTTGCCTTGCCTCCCTTTTTCTTTCTTTTCCTTGTTTTTTTTATAAACACAAGGCATGGTGATTGAAGTTGTGTAGGATTGATTGGTGATTCAGTAGGTACAGGGGAATGGTATTGTCCTGTATAATGGGGAGCTTTGTAGCTGGGGAAAGGTGACACGCGTTTCCCTTTCCTCCCTCCCCCCGTTCGACTTGATTCGAGGGGAGGGAGAATCTGAAATTCTGTACCCTGTGCCAATCCAAGCCAGCTATTGCTTATCTGTGCTAAGCCTCAGGCGGCAGTTGAGCCTGTTGAAAACTAGCTGTTGCTTATCTGTGCTAAGCCTCAGGCGGCAGTTGAGCCTGTTGAAAACTAAGCGATCTGGCTAGCCGGTCTCTTTGAATTTCGCGTCAAAAATGGCACCCGCAATTCCTGTATTATTAATGGCGGCCGCTGAAAAAAGGTGCTCTCTAAAGCTGGGATGGGTGTGAGCCGATATCAAGCTGTCCGGCTGTATCGTGGGGCCCAGGAATGGTCTCTTTTCCCCCCAGGGGGAGATCCCTCCCAGTCTGAGGCCACATGGTGCTGAAAATGGCGACCAGCTTTTTGTTTCCTCTCTGACAATCAGCTGAGGCTGAAAGTAACCCTGCAGCCCGACGATCAGCTGGGGCTGAAAGGAACTCTGCAGCCCGACGATCAGCTGAGGCTGAAAGTAACCCTGCAGCCCGACGATCAGCTGGGGCTGAAAGGAACTCTGCAGCCCGACGATCAGCTGAGGCTGAAAGTAACCCTGCAGCCCGACGATCAGCTGGGGCTGAAAGGAACTCTGTGGTTCGCTCAGATTAGCTGGAAGCAACGGCGAACAAATGCCTGCTCGTTTTCCACCCCTCCACTTTACTAAAAGTAAGAAAAAAGAGGTTAAATACGACCTGATCTAGGGATCTGTCCTAGAGCCAATTTTGTGTGTCCTTACGGGCGAGAGACTAAGTCGAGACTGGAGTCCTGCTCCAGGAAGTGGAGGCGTGGCAACGTGGCTGACTTGGTCTATCCGGGCAGAAGACGAAGCAAACCCATTGGTGGATTCTCCACTCGTCATGCTGGAGAAAAATTACAGCTGCTGTATTGTATCTTTAGGTCCTGTGTTCCACTTAGTATCCACAACTCAGTGAAGAGCTTTCATTTATTTTAGTCCAGAAAATATATTTACTGTCTTGTTTAAAATGAGATATTAAGGGAAATGAAGTTTAATTTCCTTGGTGGGAAGAAATAAAAGCCAGAAATAAATAATATCAGATATTTTGGCATCATCTAATTCTTAGCTATCAAACAGTTATTATTAGAAATTCAAAGTTGCAAAGCTTCACTTGTTCCATTCAGTGAAGGTATGGATTAGATAAATGTCTTTGGACCCACATTGGCATATATGTTCAATAAAACGGCATTATTCTCTGTAATACTGTTGATGGCAATTTTGTAATTTATTTTTTTTTTTAAAGAAATTTTATTTATTTTTTCCATCATAAAAAACAATCATAAGTAAACACAATAACCAATCAATAACCCCCCCCCGGACTTCCCAAACCTAATCCCAGGATAATATTCATATAAAAGTAAACAAATACTAATTTTGTAATGTTAATACTGTTTTCAGTTCTCAATTTTGTTGCGTTCATTCTAGTATACTGCTGCATTCCTTGTTTGTGGAGAATAAAAATCTAGAATTGATGAGTTTTGGAACATTGCACAGCATTATAGCTGTCTTACTGAAATAAACAGACCTGTTTCTTTCCAAATTCAGCTGAGATATGCATATATTCAATGCAGGCTTTTGGTTTTATTACCGCAAAATAATGCCAAGCTAAATGGCTAATGCTTGGCTGCAGTCAGGATGCATATACTAAATTTTACAATACAGTAATAGATTCTTATTTTTAAATGAAGAATTATCTCCAATATAGAAAACGTTAAATATTTCTAGATAATAAAAGTGGATTTATAGCTGTCTATATTAATGTATCTTATGTAGAATAGTTTTTTACATGGGGAATATCTTCTTAATAGCTTCCCTGCCTCATTCTCTTAGAGATACGTAATTACCTACATATTAATTACAAAACTCTAATTATATTAAAATTAATTATTAAACTATGGATTAATTATAGAACTATATATGTAACATGTAAAAATGTAATATGTTCCATACTTATCCTATAAAAGTTTGGGAATAACAGAAAATAAAAAAAAATTGAAAGATCAAAAGAATAAACAGTACCCTATGTAAAAACTATTTTTCAAATAAAAACCACAAATGTAACCAAATGTTAGGTGCAAACAACCAGATCCACATGTGAAGAGTTCGTTAGTAATTTTATTGCTCGTGCTTATTTCACAGGAATCTTCCTGACTTGCGGTCTGCACCTGAATCAGACTACATAAGATTCAACAGCATTTGGGGGATGGGAAGAAATGGACCTCCCTTTGTGCTTGTGTAACAATTCTAGGCTAATTCCTTGCTTGACTCCTCCCTGTGGCTTAGCCAGTCTCTTTCCAACACAAGCGAGTGAAGGATATTTAAATACAACGTACACACCCACACACCATACAAGAGCACACTATGTACAGTGTGTTCTTGATGTTACTATAATGCAGCTAGACAAACTAAAATTCATTCTAAAGTTATAAAGGAAATAAATATAAAATATTAAATTCATTGCAAAAACGTAACTAGATTTATTATTTATTTATTATTTATTATTATCATGTGAGAAGTAAAAACTGGTCATTTTTGGAAATTAATTGAAAATCAGAATTGAGAAAAGGTATAAGGAGTTTAGTAAGAAATATTAATTGTAGGATGCCCAGCAGGTGGCAGTTAACCTGGCTGATCTAAAAGAAATCCTACAATAGGATGTAGTTAAGGAAAGGCTTGAGTAGAATCCAGTTAATGTAAATATTCCATTTTTCATATCTCTGAGATAACCAACAATATATCTGTTGTAAATTTATTTGGAAGTTTCACTCAGGTATAATGGAGAGAATCTACAATAGTGCCTTGTTTTGCTAAATAAAGCTGCTTGTCCATATTTTATGCATCTCACATCCTGGAAATTTGTTTAAAGACTCAAATTTCTGTAAAATAAAAGTATGAATTGAAGTATCTTGAGATAAGTATCTATAAGCATTCTCGTTATATCAATGTGGGTAATAATCTGTCATTGATAGATCTTATATTCTGATGATACATGAATGCATAGGAAACTTGGAATTACTATGCCTTTCCTGCTTTTTAATTCTGGAAAATAAATGCAATACAGGAAATATGTTTTATATATAAACCAACATTTTAAAAATCAAATAAAAGTTGAATAAAGACAATGAAACTTCTGATTAGTAAATGTAATGCATAACATATGAGAAAGAATTACCAAGCATGCTGGATTTGTTAACAAATTCGTTAGAAGCAATGCACTTATTTCAGAAAATATCACATTTCTGAGGTCAAGCAATTCAGTAACATTACTGTATTTATATGAAACTAAATCCTCAAATAAAAAGGTTTAAAGGAACTGAAGTTTCATACATTTTATCCCCTTAATACATTTTATTCACAACAATAAACAACCAACCTACTATGTGTGTGTGGATAAGCTGAGAATTTTTGGTACCAAAATAATGCCCCAAAAAGTCATGCCCCGAATAATGCCCCAAAAAGTTTTGCTTTTCTATGTATTAAGAAAAGTGGAACAGTTAGAAATGGGCATACAAATTGCCTACTGCATTGATTGGTTAGTACTTTCCAACATTTTAAAGTATATTGGTCAAATTCCATAAATATGTGCTATTCTAACATAAATTATAGCCAAGCCCTCCAATAAATGGGCTTATTTGTTTTCTGAAAACAAGTTTTAGCAGTCAAGAAATTGCTGTCATGGTAGACTTGACAATGCCCCAAACGGGTAGCAGTGCTGTTGCTGGTCATGAAATACCAATTTATTATACATTCATTATAGACTCTCCTGCCTTTTTTGACTCCCAGTATCTGCTGATAAATCCCAGGGGTTTTTTCCCCCCTGACAGGTGAGTATATTTGCAGCCACTCATTTTTGAATAACAGGATGCAGCATGAAATTCAGAATTTTTTTTAAAGAAAAATGAATACTGGAGTTTTGCTTTGCAGTATGGTATGCCAACTTCATTTTTACTTTTGCTTAAAATATAACTCAAAGTGAAGCAGGGGCTTGATATACTGTACACTGAGGAATAAGTGTTGATTGCAACTGCCATGGTGGGGATCCCAAACTTTATAGAATGCATCTTTTCCAGTATGTGTCATCTGCATAATAGCAGCACAAGATGGGGAAAAAGTGTAAACCTTGTTTTTTTTCTATCTCCTATTAGGAAACATCCTGCTGCTTAAACTATATATGTTTAGATAATACAGGAAAGACTGGGTAAAGAGGAATAAACAGTGCAGAAATAGCTTGTTGCTTGTGTGATGTTGGAGTCTGCCCATATTTCTAAATTTTAAAATTTTTACAAACTTTTAAGGATGTTTTAAAAATACATTGGTTTATTCTGTCATCAACAATTTATTATCATCCTATTTTCATGATAATGTATTATATAACTGCAATCCCATCTGCAGAAGTCTCTCTAGCTCATTGTATAGAAATAATCTAGTCTTCATACAATTAACAAACTCTTAAGATTCATTTGGAAAACCCTAATCACATTGTAATAATACATCGTGTGGAGTTTCAATATAGAATAGGGAATGGACAATTTGCCCATTTCTTTGTATTAAAAGGTAACTGTCCTGTACCTATGAGCTAAGAAAGAATCTGTTCCATAGTTGCTGGATAGAATAGCATGCTATAACAGAATAGTGCTTATTTTTCTTTCACAAAATTACGGTTTCCTGTGTCAAATTTCCTTTTTTTGATCATTTTTCTTCTTTCTGTTAATTGATTGAGACTTAGAAATAGTGGCTAGAAACATAATTATGGGAGACCATGATATTCTTAAATATAAAAAAGAACTTAGTTTTTAAACTACTGATCAGAAATCTCTTTGTGTCCTTATTCCACTATAAAATAGAATCATTTTATTCACAAGAATTTTTTTTTAGCTCAGCAGTTGACCCACCCTGCTAATTTATTACTCATAGGGAATACCTCTTCAAATATCTGAAATTACCTTCCTTTCACACCAGACTTCCCAACATAATACTGTAGAGCATATCGCAAAATACATCTGATGTAATTGTGGTTATATCCAGTGCTTTTTTTCTAAAAAAAAAAAAAAGGTTCCGGAACTCACACACGTCATACAACCCGCCTTGCCTACCCTACAAGGTTCCATCCAAAAATGGTGCCAGAACTCCGTTCTGGGCGTTCTATGAGAAAAAAAGCCCTGGTTATATCACTTGTGGGTGGGTGGGCAGGAGGAAGGAAGACCTGACCAGATCAAACATGAATCAAGAGATTGCAGCCTGCTATCTTAAAAAGGTTTAATATTAAAAGAAAACAAAAAAAAAACCTCTTCTAAAATCCAAGTTACAACATGAAACAACAGGTTATTTTGCATAATTGTTTTGGCGTCTGTTTGGGAGCACCAAGTAGTCTGCTCTGTTTTCCAGTATATAATTGATGAAGCTACAATTATGACTATAATGAAAAGCAATGCCAGCTACAGGGATGTGTATACTAATCATGCAAATAATCCAAATAATTATTATCCCTAGAAAACTATTGAGAAAGCAGAATATTAATGTAATTGTGACTTGGCAATGGAATACCCAATCTAAATGATTGCAGCCATTTTTTTCTAGTTCAGATACTATTACTATACTTTTTCCGCATTGAGTTCCTAAACATTATATAAATCAAATCAAAACAAATCCTAATGTTTTGCCCTGGATTATTGGGATGGCCCTGTGGCTGAACATAAGTTATGTCATCCCCAAGAACTAGTTCAATCTTATCCCCATATTTCTGGGAAACAATATGTGACATCCCTGTAGTCTAGTAGTAGTATTCATGTTCTAGCTTATGTGGCTTTTTTTTTTAAAAAACAAACAAACACACATTTGAGAGTTTGAAAGGATAGAATACTATGCTAGTGGGAGGTGAGGTGTAGAGGAGGTGGCGGCATAAAAATGTAATAAATAAAAATAAGTGAAAGGATTTAAGTTACAATTCTGTGCATTTTTATCTGAGAGATACTGGATGCAATAGGAATTTTTTTACAGATAGTTATAGGATTGGTTGTGATGCTTCAGTTGCACGCACACTTAATTGGTCCCATTAAGCCTTGTATATTTACATGAATACAGGTAGTTCTTGGTTAATTACCAGTTGCTTAGTGGCCATTCAAAGTTATATCCCCCCCCCAAAAAAGCTAATTATGATCCAATTATGTTTCTTTACTTCTCTTTATACTGTTTGCAGTTTACATGTATAGTAGCAGTCAGACCAAAACAGCTTCTCATTTGCTTGTTCATATACTTAAATCTCTCTTGGAGTATTGTTGCATATTCTGATTAGCATATTAGTAAAATCTTTTTCAACTTGACTTTTTCAAAATATCTTGAACTGCTCTTGGAGTGTCCAGGATTATATCTAGAAAGGTTCATATTGGAGAATATTATACTAACAAGGCAAATGAAAAACATTTTGATAAGGATGGGTCCATTAGAGGCTTAAATATACACCTCCTTTCCCATCCCTTACAATCAAAATAGGAGTGGCTGGCAGTATTGGTAATCCCAAAGGCAAACGTTTCCTGAAAGGATGATGGTGAGTATTTTAATTGGTTAGTTCAACATGAGGCAAACATCACTCAGTCTACTCCCATCAGGAGGTGCAGGGTAACATTTCCTCAGAAATGTAAATACTGTAAAATGTAAGTTGAGCCATTGGGCTTTGAGACTTACAGAATAAATTAATATACCATCTAGCTGATCTTGCCTGAACTGAAAAAAAACTCCAACTCAGTACTGATTAACACTTGAATGGAAGACTATCGGGAAACCCTGGGACTAGCCTAAGAAATTGAGCAAATTTTCCAGAAGACAGTGGCAAGCCACTTCTGTACAGCTACCAAAGAAAACTACATTTTGCATCTATGAGTTTTCACCTTTTCAATATGCCGTGATCTTATAACAACGTTCCATCTAATATTTGTTTTTTTGTGGTCCAGATATATACATACTGAGATGCAGAGGTATACACATTTTGTAGGCCTTACCATGATGTTCTGTATTTGCAAGGTCACTTTGACAAAACTACCAGGTGGTTTAGTATAAATATCTTAATTTCCTGTATTCTCTTGACAAATGCTCTTAGACAAATGATGCTGTAAATTAAATCAATGTCAAGTCAGCAGCATTGCAATTGCAGGTAAACCCATTGATACAGATGAGGTGGGAGAGCAATTAAAGGATCCTTTCAAATGAAAAGCCAGCACTGATTATTGCGTTTTCTGCTTCCTCAATGCCTCCCTTATGTTACTCCCTGTTTCTCTCACTTTTAGCTAGCATCCTGCCTGATCTTTGCTTTGCTTTTTCTCATTTTCAAGGATCATCCCTATTAATGCTATAGCTTCCTCCGTTGTCAATATGTAGCAAATTCTATTGCAAGAAACAATAATCGTGGACTTGATGATGTTACCACACTATTGTAGGGTAATACTATAATCTATGCATTGTTGTAAATGTAAACATATGTTATTGATTTCATAGTGTGGATAGAGAGAATTAGGAATGCACACCAGTGCATAAAAGAATGTCAGAAGTTTCATTTGACATGAATATATGTAACTCAAGGTTATTCTGAAATCCTTGTTGCTCTCAGTTTGATTGTTGGATTGCAGATGTTTCACTAGCAGACTGGGTAACATCTTCAGTGCTAGAAGGGAGAGTAAACTCCACTCTCTTCTAGCACTGAAGGTATTACCTAATCTAGTAATGAAACATCTGCAAACAAGCAACCAAAGCTCAAAAAGCAACAAAGACTCTATTGTTAGACATTTGTTACTCAGTAAATAACAACTTTAAGTATGGAGGATATATATATTCTTGCTTTAAGTATAGAGGATATGTACATTCCACTGATTGCTGCTGCCCTTTTTTCAATCTTGCTTTTCCATACCTGATAATTAATGTCATAAATTAATGTTTATCTGGTTTGATCTGAATTACATCAAGTTTGTGGCAGCAAAGCTTTTGATAATAAACTGATTCAGCATAGAATGTTCATGGACATTATAGTCGCTCAGGAAACAAAGCCTACAGCAAGAAATGCTGACAGTTGAGTTCCTTTATAGGAATACTAGCTTGGTTTCAGTCAAAACGTTGCAGACTATGAATGCAGTGGTGTCTTATATGGGGATGCTAGGGAACTAAGTCTGGGGGCAGATCTACCCAGCAATTGGGTTTTGTTTTTGTTTTTTCATTTTTGGTCACTGTCTTGTTATTTGTTGTTGACTATGCAATTGAGAAGGCTTTAGCTAACAGGATCCATTCCATTGATGCTTTTAGTGAATAACATCCAAAAGTGAGTTGATAATGATGTGACTCAAAAACCATGGAAAGAAACAGGGTGAACTGCCCCAGATGCTAACTATTACTAAGTCCTAAATTATGGGTCCCCAACCTCTTGTCCGTGGACTGGCATGGGTCTGCAGCATGCCAGCAACTGGGCTGTGAAGCCCCATTTGCGATATGCAGGCAGCATGAAAAACCACGCCCCCTCTGGTCTGGGGAAAAATCTCCACAGAACAGGTCCCTGGTGCCCAAAAGGTTGGGGCTACTGTCCTAAGTAAAAAGTCATGCTGTCCTCAGAGGTTCTCCTTATGTAAGCAGTAAGTACCACTAACAATGGTAGCCTCCTGTGTGACAACTACTTATAATCAGCAGTCACAAGGGAAAGTTGACTGAAGGTAGTACAGAAATACGCAATGAACTCAAAGCAAAGTTCAAAGAATGATTAGAGAGAAGAGAATTCACAGAAAAGGGAAAAAAATAAAAAATGTGTAAGGAGGACAGAATAGCCAAATATCATAATTTAAAATTGGCAATGGATTAGTAAACTAGCATCCATTGAAATGGAGGAAAGTGGCAGAGCAGGAACGTACCCAACTGGCAAGAACAAGTACACTGATTGAACTATAGTGGGAAACCATGCATTAAAATAACGAGCTTTTAATTTGTAAAGCCAAATCTTAAACAGCTGAATTTTAAATTTCTGGATCTGACAGGGTGTTTCTTGTTTGCTCTGACTTCCACTGCAATATGATTTTGCACTCCCTAAAAAAACAAATATTTTTTCTTCATTCTAGTACAGAGTATTGTTAGCATGTTAGTTCAGGCTCTGTTATATAAGCTGGTTGATATTCAAGTTTACCGTTCACACTGCTTTGGGAACTACATAAAGCAGTTGAATGTTCATATCTACCACTGTGTGCATGTAAGTGTAGTTTGATGCTTTAGTGTTTGAAAATAATATTCATTGGCTTATTTTTTTTTCTTGTGCTAGAGAGGAATGGGATATTTGCATAGTTTTCAGATATCAAATTAGTTATCTTCTAAATTCTTTGATTTTTGCTGTTATTGTATTAGACATTGGAGTGCACAATTATCTAGCGATAGGATTTTTAAAATTAAATACGTATTTTCAAAGTAAGTGATAAACTATTTTAACTTTTTAAATGCTTTTTTCAGTTATTCATCAATATACGGTTATTGTAAATAATTATTGAAATGCCACCAATAGAACATGTGTGACAATGTGTTACACAGTTTTTATTTGGAGACTACTGTTGTCTGTCTCTCCAACTGAAAAGAATATATAGCTATATATATTAATATTTGAATTGCTGAAATTTTTGTTTTTTAAGTATGCAGAAACTGTTTGATATTATCCTTTCTGTGGTTGTTCAGATTTAGAATTCAATGTAGACAAATCATACTTGCATTTATATTTTAGGTGCCCGTATATTCAAGAGGCAGTCTGCTTTATATTGGTTTACCCAGTCTAATGTGTCTGAAACTGATGTTGTATCAGTATTTTGAGAATCTGGGAGTGGAATGACAGAACTGTCACAACAGAAACTGAATAGATTATAGCATTTCATTTATTATTGATATAATTATACATTTGGCACTCTGCAGCAATGAATATTTTTTTTTTGGTGTTGTATGGGACTGCTGACATGGTTGCTATCATTTAGTTCTCTGTTGCTTTTGAAATTATTTACATTAGGAAGAAAAACTTAGGAGTTATGTTCTTTGAATTATCTTTTTCTGTGAGTTTTAAAAAAGTAAACTGAAGTGGAATCTACTGTTTTGTTTTATATTGTTTTAAAGGAATAGTATGAAAACAATATTAAACAACAGATTAGGCATCTGCCTGTTTAAATACATATTTATCTTGCTAAATATAGTTGCTGCATGATTATTTTCATAATAGTAAAAATATGTTGTGGTGAAAAAGACTTGGTTGGTATTCAGCCAAATTCATTCAGCTTTGTTAATATTTGTGTTCCATTCTTTGATTGGTTTAAATGCTAAAAGAATAGCAACAATAAGAAACCAATACAGAACTAATGAAGTACATTATCAACAGATACATTGATATATAAATCAATCCAGATTCCATACACATAGTACACTGAATTTATCTTTTAATGACTATTCATTATTTTGTTTTCAATCTGTTTATAGATGGCTCACTGCGTGACCAAGGTGGAACTGTCCATTTCTTGTGACAACCTGATTGATAAAGATGTTGGCTCAAAATCTGATCCTCTGGGTGTCTTGCTTCAAAATGTTGGTGGTGATCAGTGGACTGAAGTAAGAAATTTTTGATGGTAATAAAATTACCAGATGTAGGTAAAGCCTGTTGATAGAGATTGGTTTTAAATATGATTAAATTAACTTCAGCGGAAACAATTCCAAGGAATTATTTTTGGCAAATTTTGTGGTAAATCCACTGAATTTCAGTTCCCATAAACAACCATAAACACAATTAAATGATCTCAAATTGAGTTTTATTAGTATATTCAATTGTTAGTTATTTGGCATAACCCATTCAATTTTAAAATTTATTTATTGTTAAATAATTTTGCTTCTTGTTATTGAATAGTTTGAAATGGGAAAAAGAAATAGACTAAAGAAGAAAGGAACACTTACTCATTTTTTTGGAATGCATACACAGTGGCTTTATCTGTCTACAGATACTATACATTTTCTTTGTAATATTGAAAGTATTATTATTGCATTTAATTAATTCCTTTTAATTATTTGAAGCAGCATTTGGATATAGCATGTTGCAAGAACTTTATTTTTAGCAATTACATAAATAAACCTTCTCCAGGATGATCTGACCCTAGCCAGGCTGTTTAGATCTTCCCAAACCTAACTGTATACCCAAGTAGGTTTTAATAGAATCCATTCACCTTGCTGCTGGTTGTACTTCTTTGCTTTCCTTTTACCTTTCTCAGCATTTTGTAGAAAAATACTGGACACAATATCTCAAAGACTATGTTTTATCTTTTTCTTCCTTTTTTTTCTTTTACATTCATATACACTCAAACATTTATTTAATATCTTGTTTGAAATAGAATGGGGTGGGGGTGGCGGCTCAGCAGTTAAAATCCTGGGCTTGTCAGCTGGAAAGCCAGCAGCCCAGGTTCGAGACCCAAGCACCACATGATGGGGTGAGCTCCCATCCTCGTCCCAGCTCCTGCCAGCCAACAGTTTGAAAGCCTACACATCCTCCTCCTCCTCCTCCTCCTCATCATCATCATCATCATGATCATCATCATCATCATCATGATCATCATCAAAGTTGGAAGGGACCTTGGAGGTCATCTAGTCCAACCCCCTGCTCAGGCAGGGGGAGTAGATGAATAGTAGATGCGAGTAGATGAATAGGTACCACTTCAGTAGGAAGGTAACAGCGTTTCGTGATGTCATGCTGGACACATGACCGTGGAAATGTCTTCAGACACCACTGGCTCAATGGTCTTGAAATGGAGATGAGCACTGCCCCCTACAGTCAGCCAATGACTAGCGGAGTAAAATTCGCAGGGACTCCTTTATCTTTTTTACCTTGAAATAGAATAGGAAAACTCAGCATTTTGTTCAATCACAAGTTGGTCCTATTCAAAATATTTCTGTTCCATAGCATAAGTTTTTATAATTGTCCAATATAGTTACACATAGTTCTGTTAATTTGATTAGATGAAATCCTACTTTCACCTAAAGATTAAACGTTTGGAGGTGAGTGGTGTATAAAAATCCAGAATATTCATTATTGATAGTGAGGTATGGTTTCTAATTATGTATAGAAGAACAGCATCATGTTTTTCTGAACACTTTTACTTAGAAAAAAAGCAGACAAGCTTCCTTGGAGGTCAACTTGCCTCATACTACTGATCTCCTGAAGTGAAATGAAGCCCGGGGGAATGCTATATATGAATCTATTTTGTTCACACTGCATTGTGTGTTAAGCAGCCCCTTTTGTTTCTTTTTGTTTTCCTAGTTGGATCGAACTGAAAAAATAAAGAATTGCCAGAATCCTCAATTTTCAAAAAAGCTGCTAATTGATTATTATTTTGAGAAAGTTCAAAAGCTGAAATTTGGTATATATGATATTGATAATAAGTCATATGACTTAAGTGATGATGATTATCTTGGAGGTGCTGAATGTACCCTGGGTCAGGTACTGTAAACAACTATGATCATTACTATATAAAATGTTAAGTAAAAGTTTAGATTTATTTTTTGTTGGTAGTGAATAAATAAAAGGAGATATTAATGTTCAGAAGCTTTAAGTTAAGCAAAGAGATAGCAAATTACTGTTCTTTCTTCCGTTTTGTTATTCTTCTTGAGAGGAAGGAGATTTCCTGGGTTTCTTGGACGCTATCTGGCAGAATCCTTAAACAACTGTATTTCTCTATTTCACTTGGAGGATTGCATTCGTAAGAACAGTAATTTTATATGTAAAATTGTTTGATCTCAAAAAATTCCCAAAATCTGCTATGCCACAAACCCCTAAAGTGCTAAATGTATTTGGATATATCTCCCATGAATAAGTCAAATTATTTAATTGGAGTCAGCTAAAAAATACATCACTTATTTTAACAATAAGATTTAAATTTATATGTCACAGAGGTCCTCAAATTTAGTAGTACCAGTTACTGCCTTCTAGCTTGCACAATTAAAATGAACACAACCTAAAATTAATTTTGACAGTTCTCCCATGTTGACTGTCCAAGCCTAAATAAGTGTTTTAAATAAAAATTGTGACTGTCCTTCTAAATTACTCATACCCCCTGGACATCTGAACCCATAGTTTGAGAATCCATGCTGATTAAAAATTGTCCTACTAGGGACCCCAAGAAGCGTTTTCTTATAAAATAACCATGCAGTGTAATCTTTTATTGGGAAAGATTAATGATTCAGACTTTTACAGTATAAATAATTATAAGGCACATTTTCATATTTTTCTTGTATAATTTGAATAATGTATGCAATTTATATTTTAGATTGTATCAAGTAAAATACTTGTTCAGCCTTTAATGTTGAAGAAAGGAAAGCCTGCAGGAAAAGGCACTATTACGGTAAAAGGAAAATTCAGTTATAATTTGTTGTGAATATATGAGTTAAGTTAGACATCTGTTTCTTCTAGAGTTTAATATATCTCAAGCATTTTTTCCTTTCAGTTGTTAACCTAATATGATGTATCCATTCTGGTTTATAATTTCTTTTAACCAAACTAATTTTTAAATAAATATTCTACAATAATAGGGTGTCTTCCGAGATTACTAAAACAACATTTCCTTCAACCTGCAGATTTGTGCAGAAGAGATTAAAGATACCAGAGTTGTTTCTATTGATGTTGAAGCTCGGAATTTAGACAAAAAGGTAAAAATAAGTATAAGAACATATTTCTAGTAGTTCAGTCATGTTTTAATTTTGAAATCACTTTAATCCCAAAGCTTCAGTCTCCATCTGAGTCTCCACTTCTGTCCAGGAACGAACCTCCAGAACTTACTGAGTCAGAATCCCTTATCTTAGAACTGAGTTCATCTACATTGATTCACCAGTGGTGAAAGTTGGAAACAAAGTTGGAAACAACTCCCTATTTTTCCACCAGAGCTTTCCTGCTTTTTTTTTCAGAGGAGGCAATCGATAAATCTCATTCTTTGAACGTGGAAGTGGGGCAACAGACCTAGACCTAGTGTTTGAGGCTGTATGTATGCAGTACTCCTACCATATATTATTCCAGTGCTATTAGTGTTTTAATAAAAGAGGCCTCCTACCATGCTGCTGGCTTACCACATATCAGTATCCTTCCCTTTATCTGGTACAGGACATTGTCAGCAGTATGGGCAAAAGGCACTCCCAGGAGTCCTTGGGCACTTCCAGCTAAGTTTTTCCTTCCCTAAGTAACTAAAGCAAAATGGAAACTGAATTCAGTGGGCATAAGTGTTACATATCTAGTACCATAGTGCCTCTGGCATGAGGTAGCTTCCTTCTGTAGACTTCCAGTTCACAAGCAACAACTAACCCAAATACTTTTTGCAGAGATTGCTTGCATGATGAAACAGCAACTTAATGTGTGACAGTACTTTTAAATCCACAGCTAACATTAATCAAGCTGCAAAAAAAAGAGAGAGAGATTCTGTCTTTTGAGGAACAGTGGCATGTAACTCTGCCAGGGTTCCATTCACTGCACCTGCACCAAGAACAATCAGCACTGGGTGCTTCAATACCTATGGAAAGTCCAGGATGAACTGTGCTAAATATTGCAGCAAGAATAGAATAGGTCTGCCATAATTTAGAATTGTGTGTCTTTTTTACTAGGAAAATCGTCCATTTGGTATTCTTCCCCCCCCCCCCCATCGTTATCCTGGATTGTAGCTAAAGAAAGGCTCAACTCAGTCTCATTTAGGGGGCTTCCTTCACTTTCTTTCTCTTTGTTTTTTATGCTTCACAATACATTTAGGAGGCAAAACACATACAATTGTGCTTAATTGGATTATCTTTATATAGTTCTCTTTATCTAGTTTTAGGACTTGTGTGAAGACCAGTTCATATTTTAGGTCATATTTGTACTAAAATATTGAACATTGCAACGTTAAAGCATCACTGTATGTTCACTGTCTATGGCCACATTTTTGCATTCAATTTTATGAGTCCATAATTTTAGAATTTCTTAAAAAGAATAGTGCAGACTTTTTGTCTTATAAACTAGCTAAACAACAATGCCAAAGGACATTTTACTAAAGTAATCTCAATGCCTTCTGCATTCCTTGAGAATATGTCAGTCTTTTTAATTATGCAGTTACATAGGACCAGCTTTTTTTTTTTTGAGGCATTATATACCTAACCTTTGGGTCAGTAGTGCTGCCCTTAATAACGTCTGGTCTCGTCACATAAGCCATCCTTTGGAAGTTCTTCTTGAAGCCACAGTAGCAGTCATTGGGGGAGATGTCTCTCTCTCTTTCCACTCCCAGAAATCTTAAGAACTTGAACCTTGTTCTGTGCCAAGTGCAGATTACACATGTATGAATTCACAACTGGCCACTTGAATCTCAGTGGTAGATAACTAACCAGTTTTTATACATGGTTATAAAAACTTGAATGTCCCCTAGATAGATAAAGATTGAAATAATTAAGATGTGGAAGAAGACAGAGATAAAGGAAGAAAAAATGTACATTGAGTCTACTAAAATATAACATAAGCTTAATTTTCTTAATGTTTTCTTGAAAAGAATTAACTCCTAAAGAGTATAAAAAGCCATCATAACTATGCTCCAATTCCAAAATCCATTTCAAATTTTAATATCCATAGTCAAGTAATATTTTAAGTGGGATCAATCAAAATAGAGCAAAAGAATATGAAAATATTTAAGGTTTCCTCTTTCAAACAAGAAATCAAGCAAAAGTCCAGAGGCAAGGAAAAGTGAAAACTAATGAGCAAATAATTAGGCTAGATGTTACGAACATGAGCTTCTGCAATTCAAAGTCAGACAAAGGTAGAATTGACAATTGACTGAAACTGTTAATAGGAAATTTCATGATTCATTGATGAATATTGTAGGTAAATATAGATGGCTACCTCAGTCTATAGGTTTCCTAAAAAAAGAATAATAGTTGTAACTCTAGTTAACTTGCATTTAGTGCAAATTACATTAAGCATATTCCCAAGGCATGACCATATAATATTTTCAGGCTCTTAAATGAGAAATGTGCTGAAATCTGTAAAAGAAAATGACCATTACAAGTCAGAACTTAGGAGTATTTCATTGAATCTGTGAAAGTTTTTTTTTATATTTTACCATAGGTTTTGTATATAATAGAAATAATTAGAAGAGTAGAGATAGTCCTCGACTAATGACCACAATTGAGCCCAAATTTTCTGTTGCTAAGCGAGACAGTTGTTAAGTGAATTTTGCCCCATTTTACGAACTTTCTTGCCACAGTTGTTAAGTGAATCACTACAACTGTTAAGTTTGTAACATGGTTGTTAACTGAATCTGGCTTCCCATTGACTTTGCTTGTCAGAAGGTTGCAAAAGGAAATCACATATCCCAGGACACTGCAACTGTAATAAATATGAGTCAGATGCCAACCATCTGAATTTTGATCACATGACCATAGGGAATGCTACAATGGTTGTGTGAAAAACAATCATAAGTCCCTTTTTTGGGGAGGCTTTGTAACTTCAGATGGTTACTAAATAAACTGTTGTAAGTCAAGGACTATCTATACATTGCTTTAGATGAAACATTTTAGTTTTCCTATGTCTGTATAAAAAATATTTTCCCAATACAGGACTTCTTAGGCAAATCAGACCCATTTTTGGAATTCTATAAACAGAGTGATAGTGGAAAATGGCAACTTGTATACCGATCAGAGGTAAGATTTCCAGCGATTCCACCTTCGTTCATTAAGAGTTGTTATATATTAACGGGGAGTTGCAGGCCTATGTTTGAAGTTGGGTGGTATTTCAATTTGGACAAATAAGATTGATCTGGACAAATTTTTGTTTTCCAATGATGTAGGATGGGTTTCTCTAATTGCCATGTCTTTCTTCAAAAGTTTCTGCAGAGCTTCAGACTTGTTTTATTATTCTGAAGCTTCAGTCTCTTGCAAATGATGGAGTTATGACAACAAAAAGAAGAAGGAAGAGCAAAAGTCCTTGGAGCATGCATTTATATAAAATGCCTCTCAGGGAGGGGAAAGCGAGTATCACATTCAGTGATACTAGGGCCTGTTCTCAGATCAAAGTGACCTCTACTATCTTTGGTTATCTCACTTGCACTCTTTGGTGCAAGGTGAGATTATGGGGACAGGGATTCTTGGCCATTGTTGGACAATGCAAGGGCAGAGCAGGAGTGCTTGGCTATGGGAAGGACAGGGATAAGTTTCGGTCAAATTGTAAGTGCAAAGAAGCTTTAGAAATGATGCCGTATAGATTCCAGGTAAAGTCTGGACTGTTTTGGGCAGGCTATTTCCAAAGTATTAGGTCAGCCCTTAAAAGTTATTCAGCTACAAAACTGAACTCTTATTTGCAGAGGTCAGACATAAGCACTTCGTGCAAGCAGAGTTCCTACCTCATAAAAAGATATTTCATTTCACTTAATTCTATACTGGCCATCAGGAACAGCTTTTCAGAGGCAAAGTAATTTCTGCCTGTAATTTTTGGGACTCTGTTAATCATTGGATAACAACAAACAAGTCAGTTGGGATGTTGATAGAAGAAGGCTTCACAAACTGGCTCTAGGAATCTTGTAGGCCTAGCCAACTTAAACTTTCATCCATGATGGAACTGAAATATTAATTGAAGCACATATTGAAAATGTATTTAAATAGGACTTAGGAAATGAAACAAATTCATTAATTTAAGGAATGCTAACTTTCATTCATTCATTCAACCAACTTATATGCCACCCATCTCACGTGGAGGCTTACAACAAATACAATTGTTACTTCAGAAAGAAGTGTAAGACTATAAGGTAACATTGTGGTTGTCTTGGACAAATGTGACCATGACTAAAAAATTTTTTTGGGAGAGATATAAAAATATGAGAAAACATGTGCTTTCATAATATACATTGATTATAACTATTTAAAATAATATTTTTAGGTAATTAAGAACAATTTAAATCCTTCCTGGAAAAAATTCAGCGTACCTTTGCAAACATTTTGTAGCGGTGACTTCAACAGGCAAATCAAGGTGAGGACAATGATTAATTTCAGACAAGTTAAGAACTCATTTTATTCAACTCATTTTTAGTTGTGATATGATGCCTGATTTTTAGATGAGTTAGAATTAAAACTTATTTATGTATGAGGATTTAATTGGCTTATTATTTATAAAGCAAACTGCTTCTCTCTCCACCTTCATCTGTTTATTTTTCAGAAATAATTTCAGAAATTACTTGATACAATTCCCCTTCTCTCCCCTATGTTTTTGATTGCTTTAAAAGACCTTTCAGTATAATTTGTAGTATCTGTAATAGATCTATGCTGAACAGCAAAAATATAGGTAGTCCTCATTTAGTGACTGCAATTGGTTCCTGTAACTCAGTCATTCAGTAAAGTTTTGCTAAATGAAAATCACATGACTGTGACCTGCACTTTCAATTTTATTTCAGCTTTCCTTTGATAATACAGTATCAGAAGGAAACCACTCTAAAAAGCTAGGTGAGCCCAAACATAGGGAAGGTTTCTGAGTATCAACTCATTAGGAAAATAAATGAAAGGGCAAATTCTATAGCCCTTCACTCCCCTCTCTTTTTTTTCTCCCCCACTGTATGAATGCTCACATACTACTGGGATAATTAACAAAAAGTGAATTAATGTTTGTGTTTAGATTCATTGCAGAGGAAGGGATTGCAAGAGAACAAGCAGGCATACAGCAGTCCTTTTATGGCTGTAAGCAAGAGCTACTTAGGAAGCAAACAAAAGCTTTTTAGTGTGAAACTGATTAGGGTCTTGTCAGTATCAGGCAGCAGTGGGAGGGATCTAATCAACTAATTAAGGTCAGAGAACTGAGCATGAGATTAGGACAGTTGTGCCTGGAAAGATAGCTTGTTAGATAATCTCTCTGCAAGAGTGAGTGAAAAGAAAAACAAGTCAGTCACAGAACAACACTAATATTTAGTGACTATAACGGTAAACATTTGACAGAGAGCTTCTGTGAAGTTGCAAATATGGGCATTGGTTATAAAGTTATTTTTTATCACAGTTGTACTACAAACAATTGTTGTCCAAGGCAGTTGCTAAATGAGGATAATCTGTATATTTAAAAATTATGCTATTATTTAGTATTTACACTTAAGAAATGTATTTTTCTTGAAGACCAAGATTATGAAGATATAAAGTATGAGCTTGCATTTTGCAAAGTAAGTGTGACATATTGTTGATTGTGGTAAAATATGAAAACATGACCTGAATGTACCAGAAATACCTATTTGGGGGTTTTGGAATAAGATTTATAAAACCAGCATGCTCATGTCAAAACATTCTAGAATACAATGATTACAAAAATTCTCATAATTACCGGTAATCTCTTTTTAAAATTATATTTCAGATTGGTGCATGAAACTGCCTAATATATTTATTTTGCTGATGTTCATAAGAAAAGTTACCTAATGGCCTAGTCATTAATTGTTAGGTGCAAACAATCAGATCCATCAGATCCACACATGAAGAATTCAACTAACTGTTTTATTGCTCAAGCCTATATACAGGAATGTTTTTAGAATGACGGTTTGTACCTGGGTTAGGATAGATAAGATTCAACACCATGGGGTGGGAATGGGTGGGGTAGATTTCATTCTCTTATGCTTACATAGAGATTCTAAACTAATTCTTTGACTCCTCCTGACTCGGCCTGTCTCTCTGAAATTAATATGACATTTCAACCTGTTTGATTTTAAGTTAGATTTTAAATACCATCACTCAACTTTCACAACACGGGGTTGAGTGTAAAAAAGCTTCAGGATAGGATCTGACATTTTATGTACTAATAGATATTAATACAGCATTATGAATCATAATGGGTTTATAATTAACACATAAGCATTATAATTAACACATAAGCATAAGTTGAAATAATTAAACTATAATGATTTCTTCCTTTGTTGGGAGAAAAGTTTCAAAAATATGACAAAATTCAGAAGAGTAGGCATGAAAAGGTTGAATGAAATAAGAAACTGATGGATTAGAAATACATAGCAATCCCGTGCTAAGATAAGCTCATACTAAAAAAATACAGTGAATTCCTTCTTTTTGAATGGGTAATGACCCTGAACTAAAATCTTTTTTTCTATAGTATTTCCTTCTTGCAACAGCATGTTCTTTGTTTGTCCTCCTGTAGAAAAAACTTAGAAGTATGTAGTTTCTCCAGTTTAGTTAAGGCTGCTTGATAGAAGATAACAGACAAGGAAAAGTAGTTGTCATTAAGAATATTCTCAGTTGTTATTTATTTCAAATGTTCCATATCATTTATTCTTAGATGGTTGCTTCATAAATGGAAAAGGGCCTTTTTCTTAATTTTATAATAATCATGAAACACAAAACTATTATATCCTACCACAATCCAAAGCAACCCTATCCTGCTATTCTTAGTAGTATTAGTAGATTGATTGAATAAATACCATCAAATTGGTGTCAACTCTTAGTGA
Source organism: Protobothrops mucrosquamatus (assembly GCF_001527695.2). Lineage (NCBI taxonomy): Eukaryota > Metazoa > Chordata > Lepidosauria > Squamata > Viperidae > Protobothrops > Protobothrops mucrosquamatus. The sequence goes on from NW_015386686.1 coordinate 257,544, forward strand.
CTACCTAGTAGATTCTCCAGTATGATCTGTCTTTAATTATTAATAAATTAGCTTTCTTTAAAGGTTAATGGAGGAATTTTGCTCTTATGGCTGTACAGTCAGTTTGCAGATGTTAATAGCACAACTCTATTATTCAGCAAATTTTGAAATATTAATAACTCAGCATCTGGAAAATGCAGTGACTACCCAATTAAACCAGCAATGTAATTTCTACATTACCATCTATAGGGATATTGGAGTTAACATTATTTTTTGGTGAATAAGATACAGTTGCATTTTTATGCTTTCCCAACCTTATCACTGTAAGGGCCCATTTAAAACTAAATTTTATATTCCAAAATATTTATTCCCATGTTTTAAAAACAGGAGAAAGTTGCTGGTGAAGAATGATCTTCTGTTTACTAGGAATCTCGTGAGTATTCTGAGTCAGTCAACACTGACCTGGATCTCCAGCCTTAATAAATCCCACTTTTGGATACTCATTATTGCATTTCCTATGTATGTACTTACTTTTGGGATTATTCATGGGAGTTGTAGTTCCACTAAGCATAACATCTGCAGACCCACAGTTAGGAGTTGTATTTGAAAGTGGTTTACCTGTCAACTTTCTGAATTTTAGTACAGTTGTCATAGTGCTACTTGTATTATTATTTGTCTCTTCAGTGAATAAATTTTCAGCCATTCTATGTGGGGCACATAGAAGTGATAAGCAAATTTTTGCTAGCTGACAGTTGGCACATGTGCCTTATGACTACAAGTGTGGCTCAAGAATATGGAGAAGCTGGAGAGAACCACTTGGTGGATGTTTACAGATCACTGATAGTCCACAGGCCATATTTGAGAATCACTATTATTATTTTATAGGTCCTCCAGAGATTTTGTCTTCCACTTTATTTAGAGGAAAATATAATTGTTCATAGGCTTGGAATCTAGCATCATTAGTAAGCAGATCATTAGTGTAAGGAGGGCTGTATGTTTTGGGCACTAGATAAAGGCTAGCAAAGAGATTAAATCATAATGAATGATTGCTGATGAATTATATGATACAAAATGCAATTCTGATGCAGATGTTGTTGTAATTATTGAGATGCATCACTTTTTTCTTGCCAGAAAAATATCTTATACTTTTGCATTTTGCTTTGTTATTAAAGTAGTAGCAAATAATACTTTCCCCTTTTGTATCTAGTGAAAAGTCTCTGGTCTTTTCTATCAATGTGACTGTCTTAAAGGATTTTGCTTTTAAGTTTTGGTTCTTAGGCTTCTTTATTTCTGGTCTGTGATATTTTCATCTATAAGTTTTAGTCCAAATATGTGTCATTAAAAGTTTATTGCAAGCAAATATATTTAAGATTAACATATTACACAATATTTACAGCATATTCATAAACACCACACATAGCCCTGTATTGTTAGTGTATCACAGATGAGCAAGAACTACAAGAAGATGAAAGGCATGTTTTCCTTAAAAATATCAGCATTATTCAAATATCTTTTAAGTCCTGATACAAAACAATATCTGTGTGATTTCCAGATTATTATATTTTATGCTGAACATTTAATTTAACATGAGCATTCAGGTCATATTTTGCTTGATTTCTTTTAGAATGAGCCTTGCAGTTTCCGCATGAATGGATGTTCTCATGAAACCTCATAAAATAGAGAAGAACTGTGTGGTTTAGTCTTGTCATATTTTGTATAATTCATGCACCTACTTGCTGTTGGGTATCTTATATTTAAGTTCTGTTTTAAACTCATCTTGACCTTATGTTGCCTATGCCAGCCTTCTCCAATCTGATATGGTGCTAGCAGTATTCTGAGAAGTGTATATCAACATATCTGAAGGGCATCAGATTAGGAATTACTGTTTATGCTGGCATATAAAGCACTTAAGGTTTCTGTTTCTGTTTCTCAGAATGCTTGTCTTCTGTAATTGAGTTATTTTATCTTTGGATCATTGATACATATTTTTTAAAATCTGCTTTGCATCTGAGTTGTCTTTCCATTGCATATTGAACACCTAACTATTATATTACATAGTTGTCCTTGAGGACTCATTTTGAGGTTTCTTTCTTACTATTAGGTTACAGTTAGTGATATGGATGACAACACCAGTTCAGACTTGATAGGGGAATTCATATGCAACGTCTCAAAGCTGTTGGAAGTGAGAGATCAAGTGGTGAGCAGTAGTCATTCTCCTTGTCTATTGCCCTCTGTTTCTTTCCTTTCAGGTGCACTGTTATGATTATGATAGTGATGGGTCACATGATTTAATAGGCAGTTTTGAAAGTACCCTGTCCCAGCTACAGAAGGCAGGTGACAGTTCTCCGGTGAGCTTTTAATTTTACATTATTTGATTCGTTTAATTTTTGTATTTTTCCCCAAGAAGGATAATAAAATATTATTTTCATTCTCCCAATATCTTTGTGTGTTTATGGAGGAAAAAACAAGTTATATATGTTTTACAGCTATATTTTTCTTTCTTTTGAGCCTACCATGAAGATAACATTCTGATGCTTATGAATCAAAACTGGTAGGCTTTGGAAGGCAGCTATATGGCTGAGTTGGTCTTAGCAGTAATATAAGTAAATTTTCTCTAGTTGAATGCAATTGTTCTGCTCCATGCTGGTTAATCTTCTGCTGAATTGAAAGATAGCATAATAATCAAGTAATTTATAATACAGATTTAATTTTCCAATGACTAACTTCTCAATAATTCTTAGTTTTCTGCTACACCATTTGGGAGTCCACTATTTAATTCTTTGTCTCTATTAAATTTCTCTCCCAAAGGATTCACAAACTGAGATGATAGCTGTAGAAATTCTCCATTGAAATTTAGTTTAAATGCACATGATTTGTTATTTTTGACATATGTTTGCTTTCCAACAATTCAATATTCTGTATCTCAGGAAAATTCTGTGTCAGATAAAAATCCTTTATTTTTCTTTTCCATTTAAGTAAGAATATTGTAAAACAAAACACTGTGCTTCATAATGTACCTGTATTTTGGAACAGGAATCCACTGGTCAGGCAGATAGTTTAATTATAGATCCTAAATGATGAATGATAAAGTTGGAGAAATTTTTGAAGCCTTTATATCACAATACATATTTAAATTAATTCCTTTTTATTTAAATTGTTACAAGATGCACCTTTAGCATATTCTATTATAACTGGATCTCATTGTGCCTCACTAGTACAAAATTTCATTCTTTCAGAAGTGTCAAATTCAATATTCTGACTTCACTTTTGCTAGTTATTTCAGCTAGTTATTTAATGTCTTCATTAATAAATATTAGTTATGCAGTGTGGAAAATCTGGGGGATTCAAGCTGATGCTGAATGACAATTTCCAGCAACCCATGGAAGCATGGCCACTTGTAAGCTGGCAGTTGTAACTTGGCACTTTCTGAAGGACTTAGGTTCCCCATTCTTATGCTCATATAATGATTTTAGCATCTGTACTTTTCCACTGTCATAATGTTTGATACAAGTCAAGAAAGAATAATATAGTAATTCTTCCTGGTTATCTTTTTTTTCAAATTAATTTGGATTTACCAAAGGAATTATTACTAATTCATCTTAAAGTGTTAGTCTTGATTACATTGCTTAATAAGCTTGGTTTTGTATGTATACTTTTCATATAGGTTGAATTTGAATGTATTCACCCTGAAAAAAAAAGAAAAAAGAAGAGTTACAAAAACTCTGGCATTATTAGATTGAAATCCTGCAAGGTATGAATAATTTCATTTCATGCAGTTGACTTCTCTGTCATTATAAGGTAAAAATAATAATGTTGCAATGGTTTTATTTTTCACAGATTGAAACAGACTATTCGTTCCTGGATTATATCATGGGTGGTTGCCAAATTAATTTCACTGTGAGTATCAACTCATGTATTTGATTTCTAGATTAAATGTAAGCTCCAGCATTTATATTTTTCTAAATAGTAATTTGCATGCTAACATTTGCTAAGATGCTTTTAAAAAAAATAAAGATAGAAATTATTATGATTTACTAAATTTGTTTTATGTATTTAATAAAATTAAATTTACTTTTTTGTACTTTTTAATTACTCAATAATTAACCACAATTATTAAATACAATGAAGAATAGGTTTGACCTGCATTGAAGTTAGTAACTCATCTTAATTTGCCTTTGACTTTTGAGAAGCCATTTTCGCAATATTCTGTAGTTGTAGCTGGGTTTTCCTGAACCCAAAGTTAATGAGTAAAAATCTGTTTCTTATATTATCTAATATTTAATTTATATTTCTTATTCTTCTATCAGGTGGGGATAGATTTTACTGGCTCCAATGGAAATCCAAAGTCACCAGATTCTCTTCACTATATTAGTCCAAATGGGATAAATGAATATCTCAGTGCTATCTGGTGTGTGGGTGGCGTGGTCCAGGATTATGACACGTATGTTAAATTTTCCATCTTTAGCTTATTTACTTACTAAGGCCAAGAAAGATTCCAAAAGGTCCAATGTTATAAACTTATTTCCTTTGAACTGGTAGTTTATTTCATGGAACTGGAAGTTGCTGCCAACATGTTTCGATACTAAAATTAATTCATTGTCTACTGTGCCTTTGACATTTTTATTAGTTCCTTTTGACTGGAAACTGTTAATCCACTGTCCCATAAAATAACACTGTGTGTTTAACATTCTATTATAAAAGTTATGATGAAGCATATTTAAAGAACTGCTATTACTTGTTTGATAAAGAATATTAGAACACCATTCAGTTTAAAAGAGACTTGAACTCATAACCTAGCTTTCTGAACATTACCACTTTAGAAAAGATCATGCTAATTACAGCTAGCTTTGGTCAAGTTAGAGTTAAATGTGATTTATTTTGTTCAACCTGCAGTTAAAATAAAAATATCTGAATACTTTTGTGTTTATTTGGTTTGTTTTTCAGTGATAAGCTGTTTCCTGCCTTTGGATTTGGAGCTCAAGTTCCTCCAGATTGGCAGGTGGGCTTCTCACTTTAATCACCATTACACATTTTTAATTGCCTTTGATCCCATGTCTTAATATGTCTGTCTTTCCAGGTTTCCCATGAATTTGCATTGAACTTTAATCCTGCAAACCCTTATTGCCAAGGTAATCATTTATTTTTCTTATAAAAATAACAAATTTTATAAGAGAAAGAACAAAAAGATTCAAAGGATCTTTCATTAAAATTATAAGAGGAACATCGACAGTTTTGAGGACAATTGGTATTTGGCCATCATCATTACTGTAGCATATCTAAAGATCTGAATTTTAGAAATCTTTATTCACCATTTAAAAGAGTGTAAGTAGTATTATGATTTCAGTTTATAATGAACTTTACTATAACATTCAGTTTGGGCTTAAACATTAGTGTAAATGAGGGATCAAAAATTAGTTTATAAGAAATAAGACAGGAACTTGCACTGCTTAGGGTGGAAGTCACAAACAGCTCCAGTTTATTATACTCCTTAGCCAAGAAATAGTTTGTTTTTAACTCATACCTAACTTTTTTTTCATTCTTTATGAAAAAATGAAATAAAAAAATTACATTTGAATTTTATTAAATAACTTAACACTGGGTGTATGTGGTATATGTATTGATTTCAGTCTAACCCATTTTAATACAATAACTTTTACCCAAAAACAAAATCTTTCAAATTTTCTGGAATTCTTTATGAGGCAAAATGAACTTGGTGTTTGTTTGTTTACATCCCACCTTTATTATTTTTACAAATAACTCAAGGTGGCAAACACATCCAACACACCTTTCTCTTCCCACAACAACTCTGTGAGGTGGGTTGGACTAAGAGAGAGTGATTGGTCCAAAGTCACTCAGCTTCCCTGAAGCTTTTATTGATGCTTTTATTGAAATTTTTGAAGTATTATTGAAGCTCATTTTTATGATGGTCAATACAACTGCTTTTTTGTGTTGCTCTTTTGCAACACAAATATCTTGTTTCCTTTAATCTTATCCAATCTAATCATTGGAGGCCTTTTCTAAATCACTTTGCCATCTGAAGTATGGCTGGTATCTGTGAAAGAATCCTTTTTATTATATAGCAAGATGCCGAAATTTCCTCTCAGAGCATCTTAAATTCCTTGATACCTCACTTTTTGGGATTTTTGGAAGTCAACTTTTTTTAATGATGTCATAAACAAAGGTATAAAGGCCATTCTGTTAACAGTTTCACCATAAAGAAGGATAAAATATCTAGAAATAAAATGAAAACTATCTGAAGTCTGTTAAACTATATACTTTGGATTGGAGAATTTTTTTAAAATTACCTAAAAACTTTAGGTAAGAACTTAATTTTTAATTTTGAATGGCGTGTTTTTAGTAACATTCCTCTAGGCAAGATAGCCACCACAACCTCATAGTACAGTATACTATTGTTAATATTTTTCTTACCTTCACTTTCCTCTTAAAAGATTAAATATTTGGTATTTTTACTACCATGCTAATCCGGGTGAGTGAAATGAGAATACAGATAGTCCTCAGGTTGTAACCATTTGTTCAGTGACCATTCAAACTTACGACGGCACTGAATGAGGCTGACGTATGACATGTTCTTGGAGTTCTGACTGTTCCAGTTTCCACGCGGTCATATGATTGCGATCGGGCACCTGTCTCTTGATTACATCACAGTGAGCTATGGCCATGTGATCACAATTTTTGATGTTCCCTGCCGCCTTCCCACAAGCAACATCAATAGGAAGCTGACAGGAAATCAGAAATTGCGATCATGTAAAGTCCTTGTTTAACTGCACAGGCTTCATTTAATGACGGCAACCAGGACTGCCAGAATTGCCTTTCCTAAGCAACATGGTCACATGATGTCATGCATTGCTTAATGCAGCGTCTCCCAACCTTTTCTATATCCCGCATCCCTAGAACATTCCTGATATATTCTCGCATCCCTTACAAAAGTTCAAAATAAGGGCAGCGAATTATGCATATATACTATAATTTTGAAAACCCAAGTTTTCGCACCCCCTGGAATATCGTCTCTCACACCCAAGGGGTGCGAACACCCCCAGTTGGGAACCCCTGCCTTAGCGTTAGGAATTCCCAGTCCCAATTGCTTTATAACTCAAGGACTACTTATAAGTAAATAACCAAACTGATTCAAGTAGACTGCTATCCCATTTCTTTATCTGTACATTATTCCTAGGTGCTCTTCATATTGAAACATTTGAAAGATGCATATAATACTTTCTCCAAAGTTTTTAATTAATTCTGCTGTTTCTTTGTTTTAGGAATCCAAGGAATTATAGATGCCTACCGACAGGCCTTGCCTCAGATTCGTCTCTATGGTCCAACAAACTTCTCTCCAATTATAAATCACGTTGCTAGATTTGCTGCTCATTCAGCTCAAGAAAGGACTGCTTCTGTGAGTTGGCTTGATTCTGTTTTGTTTTACCCATTTACTTTTCATTTAATCTAGGCGACTCAAATTCAAGTTAATCACAAGTGCTTCAAAAGGATCATATTGTTTGAGGGCCACCACACCAAAAATATTTCATTCTTTGATACAGAAGTTACTTGCAGGTAATAATTATGTTTTAATCCTTAATCTTCTGTATGGCCATCCAGATGATGATGAATTGCAACTTTCAGTAACTTCAGTGCTGGCTATTGTAATTCCACAACATTAAAAGCCTTCAGACTGTCCAGAGAAGACAGATCATTTGAAGAGAAGCTTCAGTTTCCAAAGAAATCACATCTGTTCTTCCTTCCTCCACAGCCTCTGATTAAACATATATGTCTTTTGCTTCCTATCCTTGGCAGAAATCTCAGCCAGTTATTACAGCTCACTTCCCGATAAGGATTTTCTCAACTCTCCTCTTGTAGGAACAACTGCTCACCTACCTGCCTCTTCCACAGAAAGCTTCCTAACTCTTATTTTCTCCTATCCATTTCTGCACTTCTTCTACAAGATTATATATGAACCCTTATGCACTAATTGAGTGCCAATGCCAAGCAGCTCAGCTCAGTCCCCATTTGCCTTTTCACCATTCTTGCTCTTCAGGCCTGAGGAAGACAGATCCAGAGAGAAGAAAACAGGGTGATATCTGTCTGCGTTCAGGATCCATGTCCATTTGTCTCCAATTTCCGCAAAAAGCCTTCAGGCTTTCTTGGAAGGCTTGTAAACAAGGCATTGGAGGCAAGTGAGTGAATGCATGAAGGCAGATTGTTCAAGGCAAAGTAGGATGAATGGGTGAACCGTAGGTTGGCTACAGAAAACATGATTGTATCTGTTTTTTGGGTCATGAGTTTGAGATCTCTTGAGACTCCCTTTCCTCTGTTTTAGAAAAAATATCCATAAAATAGGAACTACTACTGAATATCTTAATGTACAGATTAATGTACAACAGTTCTGTGAGTGTTTTCTAAAGGCAGTTCTGTGAGTGTTTTCTAAAATAGGCAGTTCTGTGAGTGTTTTCTAAAATAAATTAAACAAAGCAAAACCTGAAAATAACTCTTTGAGATCAGAGCTGATATTTAAAAATAATTGCATTGTTCTTTTCAATCCATTTTAGTATATATGCTTTATGAGGTTATCCTATCCATATTGTATTGCATTTCAGTCACTTTTCAACACTGCATACTTGTTATATTTATTTAATTTTTATTGATTCATCTATTTTTTTGCAGCAATACTATGTTTTACTGATAATCACAGATGGGGAGATAACTGATCTGGACCAAACTAGGCAAGCCATTGTAAATGCCTCCAAGCTGCCCATGTCCATCATTATTATTGGTGTTGGCAGTGCTGAGTTCAAAGCCATGGAATTTTTAGATGGGGATGATGGTGTCCTGAAGTCGTTGGCAGGGGAACCAGTTGCACGAGATATTGTCCAGTTTGTGCCTTTTAGACAGTTCCAAAATGTAAGTTCCAAATTTATTTATTTATTACATGTTATTTTATGCTGCTTCAACCATTTTGCTTTCAGGATGTTAATCTAGCTGTAACTAAAGAATATGACCCTTAGAGGTTAAATTGATCCATTAGTAAATTATTAAACTCTGCAGTAAATTAAAATTGGAAGCCCCCCATTATCTGGAAGGTCACAAGTTTCTCCACTCCAGTTACAAACAACTATGTTGATTGTGAATCAACATAAATAATTGTGTGAGACATTTTATATCAAGAAATATAAGCTTAACTTGGTATGTTTTAATAGGTTAATTTGAACATACTCTGGTTAATATCAACATCTGGAGCTCTGATCTGATGTAATCGCTCAGAGTTCTAGAAGTTATTGAATTTTTTTTAACACCAGATCCTTTTTTTCAGAGGCAGATTTAATTCTGCCCACTTCTTAGCCATATTTAACAGCATAAATTTGGATCAGAAATTTGGCCTTCTCATCTGTATTGATTATTCTGTTTCACTATGGGTTAGTGTCTAATTAGGTCTAATACACTGCATGTATTCCAGTGTTGTTCAGATTTAATTTTGAATTCTGCTTAAACTCCGTCTTTTAAGTCTTTGGATTAAAAAAAAAACTTAACATGCTCCACATTCAAAAGGGTGTGACAAAATGTATGGGAGGCAAGATACTGTATATTCTTTTTATGCTTTCTTAACCAATTATTTTAAGAAATATAAAAATCTTCATATGCTGGTATGGTAAAATGTAAAAGATATTTGAGGCAAACTATAGTTTTGGAAATGCATAATTAATCTATTTTTTAACTGAAATGACTCAGTTTTACTAATTCTGGGTAGCAGCATCAAAACTGGGCATTTCTCCATTGCTTATTCTTGTATGGTATTTCCTGTTTTTATCTATTTTTTCTGTTAAGTGTCTTCTTATATTGTGGAACATAATATGGAAAATGATATGTTTTTAATATCTGTGTAACATTCTTGTCTTTACATAATACATTTTCTTTTTCATAGGCTCCTCGGGAAGCCCTTTCCCAGGCAGTATTGGCTGAAATCCCTAGACAACTAGTCTCCTACTTCAAGAAAACTGGCCTGACTCCTCTAAAATTGCCTTCCCAAAAGCAACCATAAAGCAGAGAATATTTTTATTGCTTAAATATACAGTCAAGAAAATAATGCTGCAGACAGAAGATTTTTTTAATAAAAGCATTTATCTTCTGGCATCTAGTAACACTGCACTCAAAAACATTTCTGTGTTTCTGCATGTATTGCTCATGTTGTATGCAGAAAATGTATAGGAACTGTACACATATAGGAAATATATAGGAACTCTTATGCCTATTAAGAATCTAGTGGCTATCTCAAATTGTAGGATTTGCTTATCAGTTTGTATTCTGTATATCTGCATACACTTTGTACAGCATGGAATCAAATTGAAGAAACTTGGGTTTAGAACAAGATTAAAGCTTTGCGATATATTTTTTCTGTTAAAGTTATATAACTTGAATAGATCTTAGCAGTGGTTTTGGAAAGGTGATGATACTTAACTAGGTTACTAAATGGTTGATGGTCCCTGTGATCATGCAGAAGTTGTTGTAACCTCAAAACTATATTATTTTTTTAGCACAAGCCTATATTTTATGCAAGATAATCTGATTACAAGAACTTCACATATGTTGCATATATCAGACATTCACTTTAAAAAATAGTTGATATGCATGATTTCTTTCTCTAATTTAGAATACTATGAACATCTAGCTGCTGCAAACTTTTTCACTGGTACAGAAATATGTGTGTGTGTATAATACACAATATATATTATAATATATAATGATAAATGATATATTGTATATATACATATATACATCATTTATTATATATTCCTAGACAATTTCTCATCTGTAGAAAGACAAATCTTCTTGCACTGTTATAGCATTGCCTTAATTTTTGTGGGTCTTTATGAAATGACAAATATTAAAACTATTTTCTTTATAAAGGAATTGTACTATACATTACCAAAGCCGAATACAAATCATTGTTTAATGTTTTAAATAATGCTGTTTACATTCAGACATGTTTCTTAAGGGCATTTTGGTTCTTATATTTCAAATTATGTTTTAAAGTATATTTCATTCATGTATTTCACTGATACTAGTGGAGAAGTGACAAGTAAGAATTGGAACCCTAATTCTAACCCTAAGTTGCAGGAGCCTTAGATGCTTTCTGCTACAGCAATACTAGTTTACATTAAATACTTTCAGTTATAGTTTTGGACAGTTCATTTCATATTTTCTATAACTTTGGAGTATGAAAGCTTTTTAAAAGAAAGTTCAAATCTTATTGCTCTAAAGGAAAATGTGTTTGAATAAATTTAACAATCAATAATATCAAATATTATTTACAAATCCAAATATAAGGAAATTAAGTCTGTGCTTAGATAACGAAATAACTTGTCTAATGCTGAATTTGCAGTTTGATCCAAGTAGAGCTGCTTTGTTAATGAATACATCAAGCAAATATACTTTAACTAGAGTAGTTCTTGATTTACAACCATTTGTTTAGCCACTATTCAAAATTATAACAGCAATGAAAAAGTAACTTATGACTGATCCTTGCACTTAGGGCCATTGCAGCATCTCCATCGTCACATGATCAAAATTTGGGTGTTTGGCATTTGTGATGCATTTACAATAACAGTGTCGTGGAATCATGTGATCACTTTCTCATCTGGCTTCGAACAAGCAGAGTAAATGGAGAAAGCTGGATTCGTTTAACAACTGCATGATTCACTTAACAGCCACAGTGATTCACTCAACAACTGTGTCAGTAAAGGTGATAATATTAGGTGCAACTCAGTTAATAACCACCTTGCTTAGCAGGGGAAATTCTAGCCCCAATTGTGGTCATGAAGAATACCAGTATAATCACATTATATTTATCATATTACATCTCAGTTGAAATTAACTCTATAGTAATAATATTGTGTCCGTTTTCAATCCTTGAGAAAAATTGCTTTTGCTGTATTTTTTAGACAGATTTAGACTTGTTCTCTGTCATGATAGAATGCAGGATACACATAACAGATTTAAATTTTAGGGAACCACTCTGAAGAAATTACATCCTTTCTGCTTTTGAAAGTTTTAGGATTTCTCATTCAACAGGAATTTGGATTCAATTTCCAGGGCCTACCCTATACTCATACCAGGACGATAACAGTTGATTTCTAAGATGGTAAAATAAATAATACAAACTTAGACTGTAGTTGAAAAGCACTCAGCAACTTTAATACTTATTTGTATTAAATATATTTCTCAGAAATAGAATATAGTTCTTTTGTATTTGGAAGAATATTAGAAGGAATTTGTACCCTTTATATTTTTTGATTCTGCCTTTATTACTTTTATAATAAAAACAGAGAACATATACAGTTCTCAAAACAGAGAACATATACAATACACCTTTCTATTTTCCTCATAACAGCAATCCTGTAAGGTGAGTTGGGCTAAGAGAGAGTGCCTGGCACAAAATCATGCAGCTGGATTTCATGCCTAAGGCCGAACTAGAATTCACAGTCACCTGGTTTCTAGGCCAGCACTTTAACCACTATTCCAAACTGTTTAAAATGTTTAAACCACATTTTTAAAAGGTATGTCCAGCCTTTTTGAAAATTGCCTGTTTGGACAATCTTCTATTGCACTGTTTGATTAAATGTTTAATGGAAATAATGTTTCTAATGTAAGAATTCCATTCTGTATTAAATCTTATAAATCTTAAGTCTCTTATTTGAATCAAACTTCTCGGATGTGCCTGAAAACAATTTTCAATGAATTACATGGGGAACTTTGGGAGATGCCTAATATAGACATACCGTAATCAATAGGAAAGTATGTATATTTGAGCATTAGTATAAATGAATCTTGAATGCTCTTTGAATCTTTAGCTAACATAGCCAAAGGCCATACTGATGACAAATTCTGGACGTTGGAATCCCAACATGTGCCAGGCTAAAGAATCTGATCTTCTGACTGAGAAATTTCATGTTGTGAGCCATTTTCAAGCCTTCAAGACAACTATTTCAGTGGTTTTGCAGGATATTTTGTCACCTACTGTAAAGCCCAAGATTCTTCAGTTTACACACTACACAAACTGACAGATCAACTTACTTCCACAAAGGTAACAGTAGAATCCTTCGTCAGTGGAGTGGGTCGGAGAGGCTGTGGTGCTCACACTTCTTTGCTTAATTTAAATGTCTAAGATCAAGCTGGTCATTTATGCCTGAAGTGAGAACTAGATGACCCATTTAGTTGTTTCCTTGGCTGCCAATGATATTCTCAGGCGCCTTCTCTAATCCCAAAGTTCAAAAGTCTCAATATTTCTGCCTCAATTATTCAACTTTCACTTCCATAGAGTGCACAGAGAAAAAAAATATTGCCTGCATAATTTGTAGGTATAGACACATTTTGGCATCTGTCTTTTCTAAAGTATTAATTGATAATTTACCTACAGCTTATTTTTAGCTGCTGATTCTTTAACATTAATCATAACAGACAGAAGCTGTCTTAACCCTTCAGTATCTTCCTTTTTAAAAAAAAAATTGTGTTACTTTATTCATGGTTAAAATACAAACTCCAAAAAAGGGAAAAAATTCAAAAACAAAGTAAAGCTAACAAGACATTAAAAAGTGCATTTAAAAAACCACACATAGATTGCCCCCCCCAGATGAATAGTGCTAAATACATTTCAATAGTTCCCCCCCTTGTGCTACAGGCCCACGATTTATGAACTTCTACAGCTGTTTACCCAACCAATTTGACCTGGCATCTACTGTATAAGAAAAAATAGTTAACAGGTAAAGCCAACAGCAAAGTTAAACTTAGAAGTTTACTGTTAACTGTTATTGTATGTATCTTGTAGAAAGTTCACTATGGCTTCTGATCTACCATAAACTACTGCAATCATTACCTCTGATCTGTTCAGGATCAAATATCCCCGAGTGATTCTTAATGATAAAATGTTTTCTTAAAATTTTTACTGGGATCTTTCCCAACAATTGCATCTTATTCCCCAAAGTCATAAATCTCTTGTAAATATCTCTGCAGCATTTGTTGTTTAAAGAATCTTGCTATAATTTGAAACTCAGCATCTCTTGACAATTGTTTTCTAATTGGATATAAGTCCATTCCCCAATCTCCATCAGTCTTCTTAAGAAAGTTCTTAAGAGCTTTTACAACAAAATGTAAACAGTTCCTCTCAATAGATGTACTATAACAGAATGACTTCAGAAAAAAATGAGATATTTCCCTTGGTAAAAAGTGAATAGAAAAAAAAGAAGTTCCCATTACAGTTTAAAAGAAATAAGACCAGAGCTTTTAAAAATATAGAATACAAAATCCTTGCAGTAAAAATCTGATATAAATGTAAATTGGATCAAATCACATTCATTACCCAGAGGAGAGTCCTCTTGCTATCAATTTCCATACAGTGAAAGCAGTAAAAAGATGCATAAAATACACATTAAAATTCAGCAAGAGGTAGAATAAATCAGCATTCAACCAGTTGATTAACAGTTGAAAATGAAAGTTAAAAAGAAATAGTAAACTTCAAAAATGTGCAGTTAAAACTGAGGTGTGCTTTTAAAAAAAGCAAAGCTGAAAGGAAAAGATGGAGACCCAAACCCTTGGGATATTTCTATCAAGAATTGCAACTATGGAGATTCCTCTTCCCAGGTAGATACATAGTCATCTGAGGATCATCTTAGGTCATTCCTAATTGTTCCTATTCAAATCTGGGAACCATGCCACTAAAGAACCAGCTTTGGCAGCAAAATCAGTTGTCGCAGGAAGAAAAAAATGCCCCACTGCTCAGCATGCCATTTTTGGAGGAACTGTTGCTGTACCTGTTTTTATGAGTTTGGCCTCCTTTATATTTAAACTTGGTCCCATTTCTTGACTGTACTTCTTAACTTTAATTGCTAGAGCTTGCAGATCATTTACATTTTGGCTATCAGAACAATATCATAAGCATAGTGCAGGCTATTGATATACACTTTTCTCCAATCCATCCCTCAATATTTATTTAGCATATAAGTTAAACAAATAAAGGAAGGGCTTATGCAGCCTTATGTTCATGTGGTTTTCTTGTAAATACTGTAGTGGTTTACTATTGCCTTTTTCTGTACAGTATGATGCCTTTACTTGTGTCACTCGAGATCTTCCACTTCCAGCAATTCCCTGTATTACTGCTGCCCATGATAAGTGTCTGCTTGCTTTAGCTGGGCAGTTGGGTAGCCTTAATGCCTTGGATGAACTTGCTGGGATAATATACTCTTGGCACACACTGCAGACATTCTTCGCTTATTCCTCCCAAAACATCCTTACCCCTACAACAATAGGGCAGCAAAGCAGCACTTGCTGGGCGAAATAGAAATAATGTCTAATAAGAATTGCAAGTGGATACACCTATAACACATTGTATCTATCAAGAAGGATCTGACTTGTATCTTAGTAGTCCTACAAACCAAAATTGGTTTACGGTACTCTGTATCAATTAAGTACTGTATAAGCATTTTACTGCCCTCTGGTGATTCTCAATTGAAAGGTTTATACGGTATGAAATACAATTTACTAAGGGCTGTTCCAAAAGGTGACAAACCTATAGCATTACATTCAAATTAGTCAATCAGATGTTGATTATTGTTGTGTGCTTTTGATATGACGCATGTAGCTTTTCTTTTGGCATAATGCTCTATGGTGATTTGGGGAGTGGTTGGAATGTAGTTCCATAGCATATTTCTGCTATAAAGTCTCCATTAGTTGTTTTACCTGTCTCCAGTAAGCATAGGAGCTATTAAACTCACTCGATTTTCCAATCAAGTGTGATGACTTTGGCATAATATTCGGTTATTGGTTGCAATGACATTTGCAGGAATTGGGGGTGGGAGGAGACAAACTGTCAATAAGGCAGTCAAGGTTCCACCCCTTTTGTACATATATCAATGTTATATGTGTGTACAAGAAATGGGGCTTCAATTGTTCAGCTCTAATTACTACCTTGTTTTTTTTTAGCAAACGAATTGCTCAAAGACTTTCATAAATAGCAAGTGATTACTTCAAATAATTTCCCAAATATGTTCAGAAGTGTCCAGAAGGCTTTTTTTCACTCCTTCAAATGTTTTAAGTTCTAATAAAGAGTATTAGAATGGAAAAAGTTCACAATTGAACTATAGCAAGAGTAAGAAAACCAGTTTGATCTCGTGGTAAAGATACCAGGCTAGAAACCAGGAGATTGTGAGTTCTAGTCCTGCCTTCGGCACAAAGACAGCTGAATAAACTTGAGCAAGTCACTTTCTTTCAACCTAAGAAGGAGACAATGGTAAACCACTTTTGAAAAACCTTGTCAAGAAAACTGCAGGGACTCATTCAGACAGTGTTCAAGAATTGGACATGGTTGAATGGAACACAAAATATGAATAAACTTAACCTAGCACCTTATCTACTCCCACAAGATGTGATGGCAATGTTTAAAAATGAGGTAAGCTGAATTTGTGGAGAATAGTTGTGTCAACAAGTTACTTAAAATTATTAAATGGAATCACCTTTTTAGGCAAGCAAAATCCCACTAAACAAAGCACATCTGACCAAGGCCGTTACTTTTTTTTTCTTCTAGATTTCTAAGAAGTAGCTGGGCAGACACTCTGAGTATCAAACCTCTGAATCAGACCACTTTTTGGTCTAACCCAGAAAAACTCTTACCTCCTTTCAATATCTCTCCTGAACTTACTCAATTTTTATAGTCTTATTGGATAAAAAACATGCTTTTGCACATACAATCAATTTTTAAGTATTTAAATATGTGGATATTTAAAACAAATTGCTTGAAGGTAAACCCAATGTCTTGTTCAATAGCCCATACAGGATCTTAAGAAAGGTCAGTTTATAATAAATTGATATTATCATGACTTCACTAATCAAATGAATCTTGTTATATGTACATAATTAAGTGTTAGATATCAGGGTTCTTCTAGACCAGGCATATCAAACTGCCGGCCCGCAGGCCGGATGCATCACGCTGAAACCACGCCCATCCTATTGTCGGCAATGAGGAAAAAGTTGCGATATGT
Organism: Protobothrops mucrosquamatus; assembly: GCF_001527695.2. Classification (NCBI taxonomy): domain Eukaryota; kingdom Metazoa; phylum Chordata; class Lepidosauria; order Squamata; family Viperidae; genus Protobothrops; species Protobothrops mucrosquamatus. Next base: position 274,559 of record NW_015386686.1, read on the forward strand.
CACGTGATGTCACGAGTTTGATATGCCTGTTCTAGACTTTGACTAACCATGATATAATGATAAAAACATGGAAAATAAGGTTGTGAAAAACATTAGAGCTACTTTGCAAACAGTATTAGTGCAAGCAAAGTATTTCTCAGGGTATTAAAGCAACTATGTCTTTTGATGGGCTTGTATAGATGCTTCTAAGAGTGTCATGTCTGAGAGTGTGTCTGCCTGCATAGCCACTTCACTCATTGGTGGTTTCAGGAAAAATGTTGACTGTGCATGCAAAGCATGGGAAGACAACTGGGAACAACTGGGAGTCAAGCTATTTTCCAAGGCGCCTGAAGGCAGGACAAGAAGCAATGGA